>NC_056729.1:140041852-140324352 GCF_019279795.1 Protopterus annectens
GACTGTATCTCATTTCTTCTTCCTCAATATCTCACAAGCACCATGTTATCTACTATAGTCTATGACTTATCCTTCTTACTATAAATCATCCTAGATCTGGGAATCCCTGTTGTGTACCCTGTACTTTCTTTTTTGTACTTTGTGCTTTGACATGCCTGCCTGTTTTATAGGAAAACAAATAAATGATGCCTGAAGTATTGCATTCCTTTCTCATCTGCCTGCTGGTGTGAATGATGGCCCTAAAAACTCGGGTCTATATTATATGTTCAAAGTTTCAAAACTTCGAACGTCATATAATCGAACTTATTATGACCGAAGTTTTAAAACTTTGAACATATATTAAAAAAAAAAAAAAAGAAAAGAAAAGAAACTTACCTGAATGCTGTAAGCAGAGGGGCTAGCCCCCCTACACCCCCCACTACTTAAATATACCAACTTTGAGACCGCACTTCAGTGAAGTGAGATCGTCTTAGGGAATATTTCCCTATGATTCACTGCAGTGTGGTCTCCATGTTGGTATATTTAAGTAGCGCAGGGTGTGGGGGTGCAGGGGGGCTTGCCCCCTGCTTACAGCATTAAAGTAATTTTTTTTTATATGTGCATAGTTTTAAAACTTCTGTCATATAAGTTCAATTATATGACATTTGAAGTTTTGAAACTTCGAACATATAATATAGACCCTAAAAACTCTACCCCTAACAACAATCCATAGGAACTCAGCAGCCTTCAGATCATATGGCAAATGAGCACTACTACTGTGGGTGTTGACCAGTCCCTTTCACACACAATTAAAGTTCACAGAGTACTGGTAACGAGCAAAAATATAGCAAATGCCTTCCCAGGATTTCATAACCTCCCTCTCAACCCAGTGTGTTTCACAGCTGCCATGTAGCTTTGCTAAAACGATTGCACACACACACACACACACACACACACACACACACACACACACACACACACACACACACACACACACAAACTTCTCAGTAACTCCCAGTACATTCTTATTGTTAATATGATAACATGCTCCCAACAGCCAGGCAATTCTGGCACACCAAGGACACAAATCCAGTACACACTTAAAATAAGCAGTCTATATTCAAAAGGCAGATAACAAAATTAATGAATCACTAGTTTTGAGTAATTACCATTATATGAAATATAAAGTAAAATGTATTGAAAAGACACTTAGCATTTGTAGAATATATCAACTAGCTGGTCCTACTGCTACCATCACTAACGGACGATAACTATAATCTAAATGAAGATAACTATAATCTAACCAAAGATAACTACAATCTATCTTGTGGCCACTACTCACCAGCAAAAATTATTGTAGGAGTTGAAGAGTTCAGAGCAGCATGCTCTCTGTCTTCTCCTCTGAAGGTTGGGAAATGATTTCTTCATTGTTCACTCTCCCTAAAGTATAATGAATATTTCACACAAAATAAAAATGGAATGAGGAAACAATGGGAAATGTTCATTTAGCACTGTCCTTTCAGGCAAATGCCAGTTTTCTTCTCTTCACCTCTACTGAGTCAAAAAGCATCCAAATAACATCTGCAAAGAAAGGCTGTATAGATAACCAGAAAGTTCTAACTTAATTAAGGCTATGTTAACTTAACTAAGGGTTTATGAGACAAAGCAACTTTCTAAGGTGCTTGAAGTTCTGCTAGCCTGACTGTGTGTGTGTGTGTGTGTGTGTGTGTGTGTGTGTGTGTGTGTGTGTGTGTGTGTGTGTGTGTGTGTGTGTGTGTGTGTGTGTGTGTTTATACCTGAGTCAGTTCCAGTTTTCAAAGCATGCTGCACTTTTACTGAAAAAAGTATAGGTTTTATACCTTTTTTCATATGAAAAAAATACAACTGCCAATTTTATACAGCTTGTTATAGCTGAGATAGAAGGAAAAATAAGCTTTTTTTTTCAATCCATTTGCCATCCAAATGACCTCCACTACTGCATCGAAAAAGATATATCAAGAGATGGGACTGTCCCTGACTTGTCAACTCTTTTAGACTTACCCCCACCTTGTCTATTCTTCTTTGTCTGTATTTTTCCTTTCAAAAGTGATTTCCCTATGCCATCTCTCACTTGAGTCCTGCTTAGAATATTTAAACTTATCTTCCTTCCATGCTCCTCACACACCTGCCCTCTCTTCCCTCACTCCTAACAGCCATCCATTTCTTATCAACAGAGCTAAGTATACCTTCCTAAACCACTCAGTCTTTTATCTTCATTCATTCGGCTATCATATTCTAATACACCAACATGGTTCATTTTACATCCTGTGATCTATGGCCAGTATTTCCACAATATTTTTAATCAAGAATATTTGCAAATAAATGTCAGTGTTCAGTGTTTAGTGGTATTGCAATCCAGGGCTTTAGTATATAAAATTAGAAGGTGTTCATATGATGTGTATCTATCTGGATATTTCTGTTGTGTATCCTGAGGAGATGCAATTTAATGCAATTTTATTTTTTTGCAATGTGAAAGACATGGAAAAGGGGGAACATAAGTAGTAAAAAAGAACAGCATTGCTAGACTATCTGTAAAATGGAAAACTTTCTTTTTAAAACCTCTAATATGTAGTCTTTCCCTCATAACTCACCAACCTTTGAGGTAAGTGAATAATGCCAGCCATTACAGTTTCATTCTTCTTATAGTATAAAAAATACACCTTAACACAAGCCAACTTGTTCAATGTAAAGGACTGTGGTTCTGACTTCTCAAGCTACTTTCTTTTCCAAGAGTGTAAGGTTTGAAACTTCCCTTTGACCACCTGAACTTGTAACTTTTTTTTGACTGAGGATTTTAAAAATGCCCACATACGAGGATGTTTATCCCAAATTGTTAGTGAGGTGGCAGAAGTTCAACTTGGAACTAAGTTTGAGTTATCTTAAACTTCTAATAGACTTTTTTAAACCAATGGAGAATGAGCTGGTGAATAAAATTAAAATACAGCAAAATGAGCTATATAACTTAGCCGATACCGAACTGGCTGATGTAATGCTGAATGAATTGATTGATAATATAGTATTATATGAAAGAGACTTCTCATACAAAAGAAAAAGACTCTAGATTGTGACACTAACGATTTTAACCAGGGCAATATGTTTTATTGGCCCAGGAAATCTAGTAGGCCAAGTGAGTCTAATGTTAATAATACATGTAGAAATTCTGTGCAAGCATCCACCATTGATAATAATGGTGTAGTTAGCCCTGTGGTTATTACTAATGAAGGGGCTGAGTCTGTGGTTGGGTCTTCTAATGGTTCTGTTTATAAGACCCCAAGGGGTGATGATACTGAAATAATTAAGGAACCAGTTGTCAGACATAAAACAAATTATGAGGGCTTTAAGAATACTGAGAACAGTCTTGGCCCCCTTAAAGCATTTTTTTCCTGCCTACCACTTCCATTTCAGCATGGGACCAATCAGTCGTTGGGCCAACAGAATCAAGGCAGAAGAAAACGTAAACAACCAATAGACATGGGTGGCAACAAAACCATAAAAAAAGATGTGACAAACTGTTCAGAGCCCTTGATATATAATATCTCACATAGAATGTTATCGGACTCTGAGAACTCTGTGCTGAACAGGGGACTATCATTTACACCTGCTGGTAAAGCTGATGTGGCAGGTACTGTTGTTGACTTAAGGGTTTTTGGGAGGAATTTGATGCTGAAATTGATTTATAATGATGGTAATGGGAATAATCGGATCGATTCTGTTTTTAAAACACCAAGCATGTTTGTACCACCAAACCACCCTTTGGTGGAAGCTTTTATGAGACTATGTGAGGATGATTTACAACAGATCTCGGATTCACATGGTGGATTTCATATTTTTAATAATTTGTCCCAGGATGAGCGTATAGCTCTGTTTAGACTATGTACAGATGATGGTATTGTTATTCGCCCCACAAGTAAGGGCGGGGGCTCTATCATAGTCATGGGTAGGGTTTTTATTTTAATTCTGTTTCTACCATGTTGAGTGATGTTACTGTATATGTTAAGATTACATCAGGAGAAATCCAACACATGATTTCTCAAGTACATCGTGTTATACAAGATTGTTTTATGGGTGAATCTATTTCAGCAGATTTAGCTACTTACCTGACTATTGAACATCCCTGTGTGCCTACCTTTCACGGGTTACCTAAGCTACACAAGCACTCCAAACACCCCCCCTATAGACCCATAGTAGCGGGTGGTGGGTGGGAGATGGAGCCCTTTTCTATCTTTGTTGAGAAGTTATTGAAACCAGTGCTGGATGGTTTCACAGTAGTGCTGAGAGAGTCCAAACAGTTTTTTGGGATTCTATATGAACATGTACATGATGGTATTTAACACCACAATGTTTAATGGTCACCATGGATGTGAATTCACTCTTTACTGACATCTCTAATAGTGATGGCATAGAATTGATTGAAAAATACCTAAAGCAACATAGTGGGTACTATAGTAAATTGATTGATTTGATTTGCCTCTTTCTTGAGGTAATTCTTGAAAATAATGTTTTGCTTTTTGATGGAGCCTATTATGTTCAGACCTCAGGCATAGCTATGGGCACATCTTGTGCCAATAGCTATACCAATATGGTCATGGCCCAATGGGAGAATGATCATGTGTTGAATGGAAAAAATAGATTCTTTAAGTATGTTAGCCTATATAATAGGTTTGTTGATGACATTTATATGCTGTGGTTGGGAGATGAAGAGGAGCTACTATGTTTCATGGATTATGTACATAGCACAACTTCTTTTTTGAAATTTTTGATCAAATATTCATCCGGTGAGATAGAGTTCCTGGGCATGAAGGTTGTTAGATTACCAGATATGACATTTGACACCATGTTATATAGGAAGGAGTGTTATAGGAACTCCCTCCTACATAGAACCAGTATGCATCCTTCATATGTATTTTGCAATATCATTAAGGGACAGGGCATGCGAGCATCAGACAATGCTCAAGATTCTGGGTTTCAGGATGAATTGGCTGTTTTAGAACACAATTTTAAGGAGAGGGGATATAAGAGCAGGGAAGTTGAAGTTGGACTAAATGTTAGTTGCCACCTTAGATCTGATAGAGGGTGACCATACTTCTGTAGGAGATATAGGGATGAGAATTTAGAACAGAAAGAGGAACCATTTAGATGCTTCAGCTTCCCAATGACATATTGCAGTAAAGCGAATGATGTTACTGCTGTTATTAAGAAGCATTGGCTGGTCCTGTTAACGGACGAGAGGATGAGGACTATTGTGGGTGATGAACCTGCTTTTGTGCTCAAAAATAGAAAGAATCTTAAGAGGCTTCTTTGCTATCCTGATAGTGCTAAGGAGAATAGAGTTGGAATAGAAAGAAATGGCACATTTCCATGTGGAGGGTGTAAATATTGCACATATATTGAGACAGATAATGTTTTGTGAACCCTGATAATGGCAGGAGATTTCAGTTGTGACATTAAAGATGTTATTTATTTAGCACACTGTGTCACATATTCCTCATTTTATGTGGGGAAGAGCAATCAGAAGTTTAAGGAGCATATAAGGGAACATCTTTATTCCGTTAATATTAAGTACATGTCAAATGCTCTAGTGAAACACATAGTGAAGAAGGGAGCTGAGCGTAAGTTTAAGTTTAAGGTTATTGATAGTGTTTTCGAAACTCTGAGAATGGGTGACATCAGGAATCGTACAGAAACTATGGAACTTGAGTGGATTTTTAGGATGCAAGCACATAAAAGGTTGGGGCTAAATGAGAATGTCCCTCTCAAACCTGTATTGAAAGCATGCAGGTTGTTTAGGTGAATATTTTAAATGTTTTTGTTATACATGAATGCTTTTTATAATGTGTTTTTGGTTGTATGTATCTGTACCTTTAAAAAAAAAGGGTGTGTAAGTTAATCTGACTCATGATTGGTGGGTATGTAGTATTTAAGCTACTTCTGTTTTGAATATGGTGGATCTATTGAAGCAGTTTTTATTTTCTGTGAAAGTGCTTATCCTTGCTTACTTGTGGAATAAACTGCAACAGGTTTTACCTGCCTGTGTCATTCCTAGTGCAACACTTTTGTGGACTGTGTTTATACATTTTTTGGCTGTTTGCTGCACTTGGTTTATCGGAGTTGTGCATAGCTGGGTTTTTGCACTTTTTTTTTAAATTTAAGATAGTATGTTAAAAATGTTGCTTGTGTCTAGTGGTGGTACACAAGACTAGTTTTCTGCTATGGACATTGATGTATGTTGAAGGTGACAGATCTAACCCCCCCACCCCCACCCTTTTACTTTAATTTTTGTCCAAGACTTAAGGTAATATGTAAGAAGATTTCTGGTGTCTAGTGACTCAGGGATATAAAAAGCTGTTTGTGAAGGCTGACATTACAGGACTTGAATATTATTAACAGCATTTAAGGCACAATATAAATAGAATCCTTGGTATTTTACCCCCCACCGTTCCTTGTCTTTCATGCTGTAAAGCTTTGCTTTATCTTTGTAAGAGTATCCCTGGTGTCTAGTGTTCCCCATGCACCACATCTTTCATGTGCAAAACTTTGTTCTTTTATCTTTTAAGGGTATCCTAGGTGTCTGTTGCCCCCCCCCACCCAAAAATTGTAGGATTTGCTCTTAAGTTTAGGGGAGTATGGAGGAATGTTACCCCCATACAAACACATTCACACATTCATGAATACACATGTACATACACAAACACACACACATCCCCCCAATTGATTGCACTCACAGATTCATTCACCAACACACACACACAAGTAATTGGTGAATGTAAGCCTTCAGCCATGGTCGTTAACAGAGCTAGCCAAGGCAACTTATGCATCTGGTCAATTTTCTGAACCACTCAGCTGCACAAATGCTTTACCACAAGAATTTTCAGGGGAACAGCACATGGCTAATTAGCAGAGGGCTCTCCCAAAGAATGCCTCATTAGCATTTGTGGTAGGCCACAGAGACAGCCCATTGTGGAGCTGCACCACTTCATGGTACATCACTGTAGGAGGTACACCAGCCTTACAACACACTGTAACCTATCTGATCTGAGTCCCACATTTTTAATATTTCTTATTGTGACCCTACTTGTTCAATAAACAGACAAATGAAAAGTTAAGCGCTGCTTAAAATAGGCTTCTGTCCTCAGGTGTGACATTATTCTTCTACAACTATGAAAATATGTTCTGATTTATGTCATAAATATTGTAGTGAGATCCGGTTATAAGAAATGACTCCATTAAATGAGGTAACCTGATTTTTCTTCAAATGACCTTTCTCACTAGATGTAAGTGTGGTTCAGTATTTTGCATTTGGTTTTTTTTTGTTTTGTTTTTTTCAGTTTTTCTGCGCTTTACTTTATCCTCTTTCTCTACACTAATACTTTTTTCACAACACCAAAAATGGAATACATTTCCTGAGACCATTTGTGACAATAAAAGTGAAGAACACTGGAGATTACTTTCAGGCTGCAAGTCCATGCCACATTGTGCAAGCTGTGCCCACACTGCTGTTATAGCTCCACTTGCTTTCATTTATTTTTGCAATTAGTATGTGCAGTGTCAGTTTGTGAAATGTGCATTTTCACCACAGGTTTATAGCTGTAACTGGGCTTTCTAACATGCTACCTTATTATCAAATGTAAAATACAGGCTCCGTATTTAAATTATGTTACATCTGGGTCTATGTGAAATGAAACTCAGTAATGCTAATTGAGATGCATTCTGTGTTACTGCAGATTATATTACTGAGCACTGGCAATACTGCATACTTCAGGACGTAAATGTTACATCTTGAGTTCCTTCATAAGATGTGACAAATGTCCTTGCAGTACCCCATTATAAATGTTCTTAATAAGAAAATAATCATCACTAGCATATCATGTTCATTCATCAGTAATATTAAAGAGTTCATCACTACACAGCCTTCCATAGCTTCTTAAGCTAGATCATCCAAATAATTCCCTGTTCCTGCCTCTGTTTTGAAGGAATCTCATGGACAGCTGTATACTGTGACTTTGAGTTTGTTTTATATTAGGTATTGATTTATTGACTGTTATGTATGATCACAGTTTGTTTAGCAAAAGATGTAAACACTTTCTATTATGCACCAGTAGGAAGAATGTGATACACATATTAATAAACAACTGAGTTGGAGTTAGTAACACGTTGATTTGTGGCTCATGCGTGTATAGTTCTGTAGATGCATTCAGTTTTAAGGGGTTGTAACAGTTAATATTTCATTTTATAAAACCAGTGGTGTGCAAAGTAGTTTTCCAGCATGATTTTAATTACAACAGATGCTAAGCGGAAATAGTATTCATGATAATATCTAATTAATGTAGCATATCAAACCTTTTTGAGCAGATAGGTGAAATCTACACAGTCATGGCTACTCAGCTTAGCATGCTCACTGAAATATTTCAGGGATATGTCACTAAATTTTCCCACCATCAAATAATTAATCCCACTTCACAACATCAGTCTGGGCTTGGACCGTCAGAAGGGAAATGGGAAGTTGAGTTACTATCTAATCTATAATTATATGCAATCAGCAGAAAAGCAAATTCCAGTTATACAACAATGTAATCTTATACTTAGCCAAATATGTAGTCAATGTATACAACATATGGACATCAATGTTTCATAGTAATGCTTTCCGTGTTATTGTCTGACGTCTCATGCAAGCAGTGTTCTAGGCAGTAGATTGCTCTAACCATTTAATTGACATAATGGCATTGGTAATTGTCTCATTTTACAGATGTGAATGCACACCTGGCTATGTGGGTGAACACTGTGACATTGATTATGATGACTGCCAGGAACACAAGTGTAAAAACGGTGCTCAGTGCAAAGACACAACAAATGGATATGTGTGTGTCTGTCCTGAAGGATACAGGTATAATTTAAGTCATATTCTACAATTATGCAATTATTAACTGGTATGACATGCTGATATGTAACTCACCACTGTGTACTGAAAAGCAAAATCTGATGCCTTGGGCATGTCTTACATGATTTAAAGAATGTTTCATAACTATCAGGGACAATAATAATATATAAGTTTGGTAAACTCATCGTTATGAATTGCATTTAATTAAATGGAAGCTTAAAGGCACAATGGTGACTCTACCAAAATGTTTACAGCTTCGGACTATTTTAGTAATGCGTGCATTTTGGTGTGCTTCTGTGAGGAGGGGCACTGGTTACAGTAATAATAATTTTGACAACAACACAAGGTAATCAGAGAAAGAATACAAATGTGCATGCATTTATGTGAAAAAATATAGATTTCCACACCTGTTGTAATGGGTCACACACCCACAGAGCCATAGCTCTCATCTAGCCCCCAGTGCCGGTCATGCAAGTGTTCTCCACCTTCAACTCTAACTGAAGAGCAAAACAACAAATGGAGATCTGCCATGGTTGTTGAAAGCCAACTTGTCCATCATCTTCCTTACAGAGAAATCTGCCCCCCCCAAGCTCTTCCAAATGAAGAGTAAAATAAAAAAAAAACAACTTTGGGAGGGCTCTGACTGTTACAAGAAGATTGGTCCATCAGCTTTCTTACAGTGAAATCCATGCCACACTTATCTGTTCAATAGAAGGGTAAACAAAACAAAAAAAAGACTGAGACTGTAGGAAGTCAACTGATCCATCAACTTCCTTACAGTCAAAGTCAGGACCCCCGGCTCTTCAACAAAAGAGCAAAAAAAGTTAAAAAGGAAAAAGCTCACTATAGGAAGCCAGTTGGTACACACCCCTCAGCTCTTTGACTTAAGAACAAAAAAAGAAAAAAAGGACTTCAGATGGACTGAGATTCTGAAATTGTGGTAAACAGACTGGTTGATTGTTTTCATTACACTCAAAGCCATGCCTCCTTTAGCTTTATTCAAGAGAACAGAACACTGTAGGAAGCAGAGGGGTGCAATGGCTTCCATGGTAGTCTGTCAACACCCCCATCAGCTCTTCATAATCTACATACACGTTTACTGAGACTTTGCCATTGTTTCACAGCCTGCGGTCACCACATCTACATACGTGTTTACTAAGTTTGTCATTGTTTCATAGACTGTGCTCACTACATTTACATACAAGTTTACTGAAACTTTGTCATTGTTTCATAGCATACAGTCACTACATCTACATACAGGTTTACTGAGACTTTGTTATTGTTTCATGTAAGCATAGTTATCATGAAGAACCTTGACGGGTATTAACTTTAATCAGTTAAACACATGCCTGCTCTGTGAAATAGTAGGACCCCTTACTAAGTTGGCCACTGCTTCCTTTTGCTTGACCAGTAGACTATACTGCATATGCCAAGTATTTAGTCTCAGGATATGACAGTAAACCTGTTTTGCTTGCATCTGTTTGTTATTTGCTTTATTCTGGCTACAGAGTGATTGCACTCAGTTATAAATTGACCTATAAGTTGACTTGAGGGTAGGTCCCCTTTAAAATATCTGCACCTTGACTCGGCTATTCAGTATTTCAATGACAAATTTCTCAATATCCTAAACAATCTAGCTCCCCTTAGAAGGACACGTTCTAACTCCAAGCACATACCATGGCTTACCAATAACACCAAGCAGCTCCTCAAACAGACAGACAGACAGAGGATGGTCCCTATACCACAAGACCAAAAATCAAGACTCCCTTCTTACCTACTGTAAATTACATAACCTTGCCAAAAAACAAATCAGGTACGACAAAAAAGCTAAACAATGCAAAAAAACAGCAAAACAATCCCCAGAAATTTTGGAAAGCCATCAAACAACTACTAAAACCAGGACCGATCACAACCCCAGCTCCTACCACAACAAATTTCACAGATAACATTGCCTCGCAGTTTAATTCACACTTATCAACTCTACACTCCGCCTAGTAAAAAAACAGCAGCAAGACCCCCCTATATATTCCTAATGAATTAGAACCCTCAGTTCCTTTTCAATCAAACCAATTCAAACTAATACCATCAAAAAACAGCTTTCCAAATTTAAGCCCTCCTCCCTTGCAGATAACTAACTCCACAATGAATTTCTAAAGCTAGCAGCAAATGCCATCTCCTACCCTGTATCTCTGCTAATTAACCATTCCATTGCTGAGCAGTACATCTCCAAACTCTGGAAAGTCTCTCATATCCTCCTTGTTCGCAAAGGTGGCTCCTCTACTGAGTTGTCAAACTACAGGCCAATTGCCTTCCTCCCTCCCATAACCAAGATTCTTGAAAAATGCATACACAGACGACTCTTCGACTATCTTCTAAGCAATAATCTCCTATATGCATCTCAGCATGGCTTCAGACCTAAACACAGTACAACCACTTCCACTGTTAGTACTAGTATTTCAGTGCTCACATTTGTACCCTCTAACACTTTGCCCCCAAGGGAACTACCCCTTCACCCCACCCTTGCTACTCTATTGCATACCCATGTTAATGGAGGTTAAGTTTTTATTGTCAGACAGTTATATCTAAAGATGAGAGGAAGGAGTGAAACCAGACCACTAGATCATCTTCCTCAAGGTGGAGTGTGTAATTGTGAGTGTGCGCATGTGTATGTGGTGGTGGGGGTGGGGGTTAGGTAAACGTATCATCACAATACCTCTTGCAGTGCCTGACTATATATTCCTGTTCTTGATGTTGGTTGTTCCTGGATAATGAAATACCCATACAGATTGCAGCATAAGTCTGTTAATTCACACTGATAGATATGCTCTTTATATGTCTTGCTTGGTTCCAGCTATCCTGGATACTACATGTAGTAATTTGTAAATGATACTCTGCCATGATTTAGTGCATTCTTCTTTTGTGTGGTAAGTTAAATAATATGGTAATTTGAATTCTGTTTACAATTTTTATATTCATATCATGCTATATTTTGCTGCATTCCCACCTTGTAGCTGAAATGTATTTAGTAAACACATGTACTTGGTTAACATGATTTAAATAACCAACTTTTCTTTCCACGGAAGGGGTGTAATTAGGTGCCCTGGTGCAGCTCTTCCTAGAGTATGCATTTACTTTTTTTATTTATCCTTTGTTGATCAGGTTAATCCCACTAGGCTAGTAGCCTCTTTTTATGGGAGACCTGAAGTGGCATTTATACTGTTAGAGGAAATTTGGCCTGACCTTTGAGGACTTTCCTCTACTCTTTTTGATAGGTGCCATGAGATCTTTTGTATCCCCCTGAGTTACCACCAACTCAAGCAGATAGGGCATCTTTTTACCATCTCATTCAAATGATGGCGCATCCAGGAGAACACCAACTTTTGCTGCACTGCATTGTCAGTCATTGATATACCTGGTATGGGAACAGCATCCACAGCTTTCTGCACCAAAGGTCAGTGTTCTTCCTGCTGTGCCAATGACACTGAAAGGACTGGAAGTGGCCTCAGACAGGAAGGAAGGCAGGGTAGGATACATCATGTGAGGAGGTCCCTGTTGGAATTTGCCTTTTTCTTGTCTTTGTTCAGACGACTGAAAATTGGTGGCTTGGATGGAGTTGTAGAATAGGGCCAGTGCATAGGGCATTATTTTTTCCCAAAATTATAGATGCATCAACTAAACAATGTTCAGCCATTGTCCTTTGGATGAAACTTATGGGCAATTAGCTAGTTCCTCTGGGCCTGAGGTAAGTAGAGAGCGGGATCACTCAATTTATGTACACAAATTATGTTATTCTTACCAGAAATAAAGGTACTGATTTTCTATAAGCAATATTTAATTGAATAAAGCTCATTGAATAATGTTTGTTTTTATGAGCTTGTCTAACACAGGAAATTATTGTTTTCCCTAGAGGTGCAACAAACTCAGAGGTGGTTGCAATTAAGCTAAGGGGGGTCTATATCAGTTTCGCAAAAATCCATTTCAGCGAATACTAAAAGAGTGACACGTATTAATCAAACCGCGAATAGACCGAATGCACTAAACCGCTAAATTTAAAACATCGAACGGTCATAGTCGGCCAACCCCTCCACCTGCTACATACTACCTACCCAAACAAAATAAATAAACCACATACATACACTAACCAAACCCTACTCCTAACCCTAAAGTAAAGCACCAAAACCTAACTTCTAGCGCTACACTAAACCCCACATACACAAAATCTATGCACTATCCTTAACCCCTCCCTAACCCTAAGGTCCGTAACTACTGCACACTTCCCCTACGAAGATATACCCTAACAAAATAAATAATACACATAAATACAAATACAATTAAAAAAAACTTCTTCTAACATGACACTAAATCTTACATCCACTACCTATCTATACACTTACCTTAAACCGCACCCTACCCTAAGGTGCATACCTATTGCACACTTAAGTTACGGAGCTATACTGCAGATGGACCAACCAAAACACTTCGACAATTTGGATTTCGCTGTTTTGGACGTTCGGCATTTATGTAGTTTGCGCGATACGTGTCGATCATTTCGTATTTGCGGAAATGGCATTTCGATCGTCTGATAGGGAGCCAAGCTAGGGGCAGAGATATAGTGTCGCATCCCCCCTTGCAGTTTTTTTTCACAAAATATTCTTTTAGTTAGATAAGTTTGAAAAAATGGCAAACATAGGAAAAATATTTTGGCAAACAGTATCACAACCAGTTTTATTTTGTAGTTTGGAAGCTCCTTTGTTATTCTAAACAGCTTCCTTACTTGTTCCATTTTGTCTGGTATTCTTTGCTCTGTTTCTCCTTAGTAAGTTCTTATAAGCAATCATTTCCCTTGTAACCTTCCTTGTCACCTCTTTTGAGTCTTGAAGTATATATTTTTGCACTTTGTTTAATGCTGTATATTTTTATCAGACAGTGTCTTATCACCTTTGTGATGCCATTTCCAGTTGTTCCTGTTGCTTTTTGACATAGTTTCTTGATTATTTACTAGTTCAGTACATTGCTAAAGACCATAATTCATTCTGCCTTCTTGAGCCATTTTACTGAATTATGCTTTTTATCAGAAATGTGCATATCTCCCATGATGTCTTGAGAAAATTATGTTTCTAAATGTTTTCGTTGTATATGCTGCTTTAGACAGTCTTCCATTTTGCTACCATCTGCCTTCTTAAAGTGCAGTCCCTTTGCGTTCATGTGATTTAGCAGTATAATTATGCTTACTGAGAAACACAGTGCATTGTGTTTACTGTCATTCTGATAACTGCCAGCCTTTTAATCTAGGGTATTCTCTCTTGCAATATGAAAGCAGTCACTGACTGTAATTTCTCTCATTGTATTTGCGGGAAATCTGCACGAGTTGTGAGCTGATGTTTTTTTTTTTAAAAAAAAAGGTACTTAAGGGACATATTTTCACAACACAGACAGAAATATGATAGGTGCTTGTTAGCATGTCATACCTCTTTATTCATCACTAGGCTTTTAGGACTTGACAAGGCAAAGATTTGTCTTGTGATAAATATAATAAACATGTTATTCATATTACTAACTACTGTGAAATGGGTGTAGTGGTCCAAGAACTGTTTAGACAAGAAGTTCATAACCCAATGCTGGAACTGAAATACAGTCAGTAGCAGCAGAAACTAATGCATGACCACAGTGACATGAATGCATCAGCATGGTTAGATTAGGTTTCGTAATTGTTTCAAAACGCAGAGACTGCTATCTTGTGGTCACCACTGGAATTACAGCAGCTTCACAGGCTTTTTCATTTCTTTCTTTCTCTGTGTGTTTTTTCCTGTGTATCATGCTAATGAATTCATGTACTCTTTTTCTCTCCGAGTGCACAGCACTAGTTTCAAAATCATTCTGAGCTCAGGGTACATATCTCTCAATTGTCCAGAATTTTGCAATAGTGCCCAGATTTTTGCCTCATATTTTTCGTCTGGTACTCATAAAATGTGTGATTTTCTGGCACATCACTGAAGATAGAAGTCGCTAAATTATGACAGACATTTAAGTTTCAGACTTTGTATCCATCAGGAAAATGCATGAACAGGAATATTTAACATGTGTGCCTGATTTCTGAGCCCCCCCCCCCCCCCGTTATTTTTAGCTTTGTCCATCATTCCTATGCTAACAGGTTGAGTGGTATGCATTGCCTACAGGATTTTAAGTAATGGTAAATTCAGGTTACTAGTTTATGCTAGGCTATTAAAATTGTTCAGTAGCACTTATGAATTAATAGTGATCTCTTCTTACAGTGGAACAAGTAGTTAATGTTGATTATTGCTTCTGTGTTAACATCTATATTTGTGCAACTGATAACTTTAGTACAGATCCAGTTCAAAATGTATTATTAATCATATTTGTTTGTCTAGTTATCATTATCAGATTTGATCTAACTTGACATTGTACTGCTTTGCTTTCAGTGGACTACTTTGTGACTTTTCTCAGCCGATGGTTTTGCCTCGTACCAGTCCATGTGACAACTTTGAGTGTCAAAATGGGGCTGAGTGTATTGTGAAGGGTAATGAGCCCATGTGCCAGTGCCTGCCAGATTACCAGGGTGATAAATGTGAGAAACTGGTCAGTGTGAACTTTGTGAAAAGAGAATCCTATCTTCAAATTCCACCGTACAAGGCCAACACTCAAGCTAACATCACTCTCCAGGTATGAAAGATGTATAATTATATGCAAACTGCAGAAAACCATCCTTCTGTTTGTACAATGCAACCTCTGTATTGTTATAGAAAAACCAGAGAAACAAGCTAATTTGTGTGTATTTTTGTTATACTGATCTTTTAGAATATATGTTATTTGGCAAATGTTACTATCACCATTTTCCTAACGTTACACAATACAATATGACATAGGAAAAATAAAGTCGAAGATATAGTCAAAACAGAAGTACAAAAACAGACGGCACAGTAGAATTTCCTGACTTATCTGGCCTATCCACATTCACTACCTGGTTTAGTAATTGGAGACTGTATATAATCTCTTATCCATAGTCCTTTTCCTGTAATGCAAATGTACTATCACAGGCTTGACATACCAAGTCAAGCTGACCACAACCTTTCCCCGAATATTGGCATGTCAAATACTAGCATACCTCCAAAAGACTGAATGCAAAATTCACTTCTGCTCCAGATCAAGAGCTAACATAAGTCTGAAAGGGAGGAAAGTTAAGACAGCTGGTAATGTCAGGTTTCACAGTTCGACTGGACTGTGTGTGTTGAGCATGTGATAAGAAACCATACTTATGTTTTTATTCTGTTATTTGAGTGTTAAGAATTGAGCTGATTATGTTTTATGTATAATGAAAGAGCAGTGCATGCATATGTATTTCTTTATTTTATGAGGTGTGGTAACTGGAACAAAGTCTGATCTATGTTTTATAGATGTAAATCCTAGAAATAGTGGTGGCTTATGGTAACTCACAGTATGTATGATACACTAATGATTTTAAAAAAAGAAGAACCTATCAAGATAGTATAAGGGAATTCCCTTGTAAGAATAACTGAAATGCGATTTTCTATAGGGCTTTTTAATCTTTTAGTAATTATGTCCACTGGCTGACAACGTACTTCAACTATCATTTTTATTGCCTGGATGAAAAGTGGACACATAAGGGCATATATGGCATTAGAGAGTTGCCAGCAGGGACATCTTTAGTAGGAAACAGTAACCATGGCTTCTGAACTGAAAGAATGAATCATTAAGTGAAGAAATAAACTGTTCCTGTTTATTGTGAAAAGAAGGGAGAGTAAAGTGAGTGTGTAAATTTTAGCAATACAAGTAGGTAAGATGGTTGTAGATGAAATCATATTTGAATGTGGGATTAGAAGGGTGCCAGATTTGTGTTAGACACAGAAATTATTGACATACAAGTGATTGGCATCCATCTGAATGCAACTCTCCAACTCTTACCACAAGAAATTTGGACAGATCCTCACGTAATGGGGGGGAACAAAGACCCAAAAATATGGACAGAGTTTTAACTGATATAACCTTAAAAAGTTAAACATGCATTTTCTGAAAGGTATAAAGTCTGAAACTCAAATGTATGTCTTTATTTAGTGACTTACATCCTCAGAAATTTGCCAGAAAAAAACTTAATGAGGAATGGACCGTAAATATAAGGCAAAAATCTGAACATTATGTGAACATCTGGACAGTTGAGCGGTATGCAATTAAATGATAATTAGTGAGTTAATGCCTGCATTTTCTCCCACAAGGTCAATATTGCAGTGTATTTGGCATTTCTCCTTTCCCTGAGATGATGCAACCTGGAATTGGTATATATAAGTAACAAGGATATGGCGATGCAGGTGACCCCCCCCAAAAAATACATTTTGCAGTTTCTTTTCACTTTATGTGCTTTTTACATTTGAGTGACTTTACTCTGCAGTCACTGTTATTTGTGAAAGTCAATGCAACAAAGTTTTTTCATGAAGTTATAATTAGAAACTAGCCATGGAGAAAAAAAAAATAAGTGAAGATAGAGGGAGGAAAGTGAAGCGAGAATAAAGCATCTTAGTTCATCCCTTGAAATTGTCAAAAATTTCACAGAATATCTAGATTTTTGCTTCATATTTGTGATCTTTTCCTCATAAAATGTGTGCTTTTCTGGCAAATCTCTGAAGATACAAGTCACTAAATAAAGGAAGACATTTGAGTTGCTTTGTATCCACCAGAAAAAATGTATTTTAATGCAAAACCTGTTATTCTAACACTTTTCTATGTTCATAACAGCAATATTTAAAATCTGTTCCTGATTTTTGAACTTTGTTCCTAATTAATTTTTCACTTTGTCCAGAATTCTTTTGCTAAGAAGTTGAATAGCTTTAGCTGTGTTTTTTAAGATGTGAAAACCAGTTGTAGATATGGAAAATCAAGCATTTACTTGCCTTCAAACCTGTCTTGAGTCAGCACCTGAAATCAAAGAACTAGCATTTTTCCTTAATCTTTGCAGCCATGATTCCTGACTGAATACACATATGATGCACACACACTAAGGCTGAAAATCTTCTGCAGTTCTTACCTTAATGCACAGTGGAATTGAAATTGGAAGGAAACTTAGGCTAATAAATATGATAGCTGTAGCTTAGGCCAAGGAGAAGAAAGAAATTGTGTGTGCAGCAATTTCCAGGTACAGACCATTCAACACTTCTCCGAAAGTGTTTCTCTAATAGATTACAGAAGCTGGAGGAATCATACAGATTATATACGATTTGTGGCAGGGATTTGAAGAAGACATTTGGGAAGCATAGGTATTTGCAGATGCTTTGGTATGTCTTGAATGTGTTTGTGTTTATACCAGACACCCATTAGGTACATAAAAAGCAAAAGCAAATGACAGATTTTTTTTATTATTTTTTAACAGCTGAAAGCGTTTTTTGGGGGTTTGTTTTTTTAAGAAATTGTCATCTCAGACAAGGTTATTTTATGGTTTTGCACAGGCTGGCTGTCTTGATTTGAAGTGGCATCTGACTTTGTAAAGAAATGTAATTCAGAGTGTGTTCAGTAAATGTTTTCTGATATAATGTCTATGTGATTGCATGACTGTACACATTCAGAAAGGAACTTTATGCTTGCAATACTTCAGGAGAACTGGAAGGATTTCCACAATGATAAAACATTGTCACTTTCACATTAATACAAAGGGAGAAGCCACAATACTTAGGACTTGTCATAAGTACATGACCTAACGTACTGCAGATTTTAAAAACATAGCTGTTTCTGAACAATATATCCATTCTGACAGTTAACTACTGGAGAGTTCTAAATGACTAGAATACCATTCTGTTAGTGCAGGGCACTTACCTAGGTCAGGGCTTCTTCTGCCTCTACTGAGGTTACCCTAGCCAACATCAGAACACCTGAGGTCTCCTGTAAGCCACATGAAAATAAAATATACTGACGGCATTCTCATGTCTATGGGACACTGAATCCATTTACTGCTTGCCATTAGCTGCCTGTGTTTCTCCCTCAAAGCATGTTTTATCAGCTGTTTTCTAATAGCGTTCTGTTCAGCGGTCCCCTGATTTCAGTCGTCACCATATTTTCATTTGTACTGGTTCTCTGTCTTCTTGTGCACCTTTGTATCTGAACATCCCTCCAATTCCTGATACAGCTTTTCAGATTCTAGTGAGCATTCTCTTACCACCTTTGTCCTTCTTTTTACTGTTCTTCCCTCAGGTGCTACTGTTTCTTCCCTTATTTACCCTAGTCTTCCCTTTATTATCTCATGAGGGTTTGTTTGGTCAGCCTTTTCAGAATAATATGTGGTCTTCAGGTTTCCCCACTAACTGACTATCTTTCAAATGTTAACAAGTAACTTACCAAGGGCTTCTAGTTTACAGGCCCTTTACTCTAGTTAATATTTTGTCTAGCATACGGGAGTTAATGTCTAGAACTTATCCGTACCTTCCTAGTTTCTATGCATGTTGCTGACCTGGAATATAACTGCTGCTGCTCACTAGCCCGTGACCATTAGCAAGGGCAGAAGTAGAGGCCAGTCTCTTCAACCACATTTATATCAGTACTAGCCCATGACCATTAGCAAGGGCAGAAGTAGAGGTCGGTCTCTACAGCCACATTTACATCAGTAATATCTTAACTGCTGGCTTCACAGAAGACATGCTTGTAGTTAGAAGACAATTTTCTCGGAAATGTACTCATTTATTTCACCAGTATTGTCTTATACACTGCAAATGGGTTTTAAAAAATATCAGTTTATGTTTCCATTTTTATGGCAAAATGCATTTCTCATCTTCTCAGCTCAGACATTTCTGTGCTTAGAGTATGAAATGTATATGCTTGTTTCTAAGCAATTCTTCATATGACCTGACTTTGTACTTCAGATTGCTACAGATGAGGACAATGGTGTTTTGCTTTACAAAGGCAATGAAGACCATATTGCAGTGGAACTCTACCGTGGACGTGTACGTGTCAGCTATGATACAGGAGCTCATCCAGCATCAGCAATTTACAGGTAATGCATGTGTATTTGTTTACTCATATATATATATATATATATATATATATATATATATATATATATATATTATTTTTAGCGCATCTGGGTCAGATGTTGGTTTTGTGTGGACATTATTTAAAGCAAGGCTTTCAGATATTTACATTCATTAAAAAGGAGTATAATTTTAGTTTATCTGTTAGTAAATGAACTGTCTAGAACAGTATACTGCCAGGCTACCTTAAGATAAATTGCTGAACACTAAAAGTATCTAAAAACATTGTGGAATAATATAGCTGCGGTCTTTTACACAGATTTTCTTTCTAATTTTATTTTCCTCCATTGTATTTTCAGTGCCTTAGCAATAGAACGGGTCTGCATTCACATATAAATATTTGCTGTGTCTTGTAACATTAGTAATCTACATTGTCTTAGTCATTCAGAAAAAAAATAAAAGTCCTTGCAACAAAAAAATCACTGCTTTTGGAACCAAACCATTAATTACTCAGAAGAAAACTATTTCTAAAAAGGCACGTGCCTAACTGCATTACACCTGAAATAACACCAATCTTCAAATATCTAGAGTTCTACCTTACCAGTAAAACAAACCACATCTCTGTACTCGTTGCATAACTCAGAAGAAACAAGGTCTTTTCTGAAGACTAAGCCCCATTCTCTGAGCTGCATCATGATCGGGGTATGCAGTGGCACAGCAAAGGAACTGCCCATCTTCCTAAGTATTGTTGTGTCTCTCATTTACTCACCCACCCTAAAATGTGGCATCTGCTGCTTGTCATGGCTCAGTTTCACTAACAGACCTTGTGCCCTGGACACACCCCCAGTTTGCCATCATGACACCCCTCTCCAGAAGAGACAGGCAGGAGTTACTTAATCACTCCACTTCCACCCAGATCATTGATTCATCTGGCACCCAGGATGCTAATCCCACAGGGTTCACCTGAGTAGCTACATAATTTTTAATAATTTTCAGAAATCAGTTCTTTAACACTTTCCTTGCACAACTAAAGCAAGTGTTTGATGGAGTGAGTAAATATGTTGACATATTTGAAGATAAACAATGAGTAACTGGATAGATGAGCTGCGCAGTATAATCGATCACTGGCACAGTTGTTGTGACTCTGGACATGCAAGCATTAGTTTGCCAACTCTTCCACATATGAGCTTGAGTAGCATCTTACCCTCACCTAGAATGATGCCACAATATGAAGACAAGATGATCAATTTCAACAATTGGCTTAAGTACTGGTGTCATTCAAAGGGGATCCAATGCCTCTCAGCTTGGGATGATATGCTCGACAAGCCACGATGCTTCGCTAGGGACGGCTTGCACCTGTCATTCCTGGGCTTTCGGATATTGGCAAAGGCTCTTGCTACCCCCATAGTGCCTTTTTTAGGCAAGGCTCAAAAGACAAACCCACCTCCATAGGTATCACAAGGGATAAGAAACTAAGAGTAATGCTACTCAACGCCAGAAGTCTAAACCTCAAGATGCACGCACTCAAAACTCTCCTTAGCATGGAGAACATCGATATCTATGCAGTAACAGAAACCTGGTTCAGGGCTCCCGAGAGCACCCCAGCACTACCAGGTTATACCTCATACCATGCTTTTCGGCCCCAAAACTTGGACCGAACCACAAAAGGAGGGGAATATCGATATTCATCAAAGATACCCACACCTCCAGGTTGGTGGCAAAGCACGAAGCATCAGAGACTATCCATGTGCAACTAACAGTGGGTAAAACTGCCTTCCAGTTTATAGCCTGCTACAGACCACCCTCCCAAACCCAGGAACCCCACTCGGCCTTCCTGAGAACACTGGAAAATATGAAGGTCTCTCCAAACACCATTATATTGGGCGACTTCAACTACCCAAACATAGACTGGGAGCATTACTCTAGCTCCAACACCCTAGCCCAAAGGTTCCTAGAATTTATAAACTCAGATGCTATGGAACAACTTGTTACCACTCCCACAAGAGGGGAAAACATACTGGACCTGATCATCACCAACATGGAGACTCTATGCTCCAGACCAGAAGTGTATCCCTCACTGGTAAGATCAGACCATAAACTAATCTCACTGGATATTCACATCCCGACCCCACCCCCTGCCCAGAAAACCACAGTGAAAAACTTCTCTAAAGCAAATTTCACACTCCTCAAAACTTAGGTGGAATCCTTCAAAGCCCCCGGGCCTGTGGAAAATACGACCCAGACCGCAGAATCCTTTATAAACGCATTCTATGAACACCTTCAGGAATGCATGGATCATGCAATCCCAAATAAAACCAAGACCCAATCCTCCAAATGCAGACGTCCTGTCTGGTGGACCCCAGTCATAAACAAACTTTCTTTAGTTATGTTAGGAACCTGGGTGGTAATTCCCAGATATGCTCAGAATTAGTCCAAAATGGCAAAAAATACACCGAACCCACAGACATTGCCAACATCCTAGCTGACAGGTTCAGCACAAACCCCCCCCCCCCTCTCCAACAAAAGGGCAAATATCTATCCCAGCAGAGTGCTGCCCCCCTGACATCTCAGATGCTCAGGTAAGAGCCGCCCTCTCCAAAGCAAAAAACACAGCATCAATGGGACCAGACGGTGTCCCGGGCTGCATCCTACATGAACTCCAAGAAGAGCTAAACCCAAACATAAAACTACTGTTCAATCTCAGCCTTACTACAGGATATGTGCCCAAAGAGTGGCGTACAGCAACAGTGGTCCCTCTCCATAAAGGTGGTGCCTCAATGGACCCTGAAAACTATCGCCCCATAAGCCTGACTAGCTTGGTCTGTAAAGCTATGGAAAGGATCATCATGGACCTCATAAATAAAGATATTGGGGACCTACAAACACTGGATCCTACCCAGTTCGGCTTTGTTAAGGGCAGATCCTGCATCTTAAACCTGGTTGATTTCTTTGAAACAGTCACCAAGGCCATTGACGAGGGGAAGGTGGTCCACACAGCCTACCTGGACCTCACAAAAGCCTTTGATACAATACCCTACTCGGGCATTATAGATAAGCTCACCAGCTTAAATATAAACCCCTATGTCACTAGATGGATTGCAAACTGGCTCAAGGACAGAACCCACATGGTTAGAATTGCTGGAGCCATGTCAGACTCCAAACCAGTTACAAGTGGTGTCCCACAAGGCTCAGTCCTGGGACCTCTTTTGTTCGGTATATATTTCTCGGAGGTACAGGCCAACACGGAAGGACTGTGGCTGACCAAGTTCGCAGATGACTGCAAACTGGGTGCCATAATCGACTCTCCAGCCGACACAAGCATCCTCCAAAAGGGCCTCATAGAAACAGACAACTGGTGCCAGAGCCATGGCCTCAAGCTAAATGCCAAAAAGTGTATAGTCATCCCCTTCGGCAAAAACAAAGTTCCCACAAATTACCACATAGGTGGTAATCCATTAAGTACAGAAGAAGTAATTAGGGACCTGGGGACCCAAGTTGATAGCAATCTCTCATTTGATAACCACGTGGCCAAAGTGGTTAGAAAAACATTTTATATAGCCCACCTAATCATGAAGGGATTCACATCTAGATCAGGGGACGTCATCGTGCCTCTTTACTCATCCCTCATCAGGCCCATAATTGAGTACAATGCCCCTTTTGGGATGTACCTTACCAGACACCTGCAGCAACTGGAAAGACCCCAAAAGTACCTCACCAAGAGGATCAAAGGGCTCAGACAGATGCCATATGCTGCCCGGTTAAAGAAACTCCAGCTCTACTCAGTGGCATACCGCCTGTTCAGAGGCGATCTGTGCCTGACGTATAAAGCCATGTCCAACCCGGAATTAATGGACATGCTGCACCTCAGAAAATCCAAATCCCATCGAGCTATGCGCTCGAGAGACTTGAACCTCAGCACTGAAATAAATAGGACATGCTGGAGGGACAGATTCATAACCCAGAGGCTCCCTTCACTCTGGAATAAAATCCCAGTCCAGGTTAGGCAGAGTCCCTCATTGACTCTCTTCAAGAGGAATCTTGATGAGTGGATGGGAGATCATAGGTTTACCCTGGGTATCACTTCTGTGTCACTGTTAGACAGAGGCACAGTATACTAACCTCGAAAAAGGGCATAGCAAAATAAATTTAAAATGGGTGGTGAAAGCCAAACACATTCTGGCTAGGCTTATAAATGCCCTAGGGCAGATAGCCTAGTATGAACCTATGAACCTATATAAATATGTACTACTTTTAGATGTCTACTTGTTAACCTGCTGAAGCACCTTGTCTGAGGATGATAAATTAATCTGTGAAGCGCGGGACATCTGGTACATCTATACTTGAATTCTGAAGTACTAGACTCTACAGAGGACAAAGTTTTCTCTGGAATAGTAACATACCCTAGAATGCCTACGCAGCAACATGCAGACCTACTCTGTACTATAGAAGTTGTGTTTGTGAAAGGCAGATCATGCCTCCTGAACCTGATCGACTTCTTTGAGGCAGTCACCAAAGCCGTGGATGAGGGTAAGGTGGTTCACACAGCCTATCTTGACCTCGCCAAGGCTTTCGACACCATCCCCCATTCTAGAATTATAGTTAAACTCACTAAACTAGGTATAAATCCCTACATCACAAGATGGGTTGCCAACTGGCTCACTGACAGAACCCACACTGTAAAAGTTGCAGACTCCAAATCTGACCTCAAAGCAGTGACAAGTGGAGTACCACAGGGTTCCATCCTGGGACCTCTCCTGTTTGGTATCTACTTCTCTGAAGTACAGGCTAACACAGAAGGCCTCTGGCTAATGAAGTTCACAGATGACTGCAAACTAGGAGCCATAGTCAAGTCCCCAAATGATGTGGACATCCTACAGAAGGGCCTCACTGAGACAGATGCCTGGTGTCAGAGCCATGGCCTCAAGCTCAATGCCAAAAAGTGCAGTGTCATCCCCTTTGGTAAAAACTCTGTACTCATGAACTACCACATAGGCAGCAATCTACTTAACACCGAATGCGTGATAAGAGACCTTGGTACCCAGGTAGACAGTAGTCCCTCCTTTGATAGTCACATCGCCACAGTAGTCAGGAAGTCCCTCTACATGGCACACCTCATCATAAAAGGGTTCTCATCCAGGAAAAAAGAGGTCATTGTTCCACTCTAATTGTCACTCATTAGACCCATTATAGAGTACAACGCCCCTTTTGGAATGTATCTCCCAAGACATCTGCAGCAGCTGGAAAGGCCACATAAGTACCTCACAAAGAGGATTACTGGCCTCAAACAAATGCCCTACACTGACCGCCTCAAAAAACTCCATCTTTACTCCATAGCATATCGCCTACTCGGAGGTGATCTCTGCCTAACATATAAAGCTATGTCAAACCCAGAGCTGTTGGACATGCTACACCTAAAGAAATCCCACACCTAAAGAAATCCCAATCCCTCCGAGCTACATGCTCTAGGGACCTAAACCTTGTCACCACAGTAAACAGGACATGCTGGAGGGATAGATTCCTGTCCCAGAGACTTCCTATACTCTGGAACAAGCTACTCATCTATGTCAAGCAAAGTTCTTCATTAGCACTCTTCAAGAAAAATCTTGATGAGTGGATGGGAAATAGGAAATACACCCCGGGGATCACTTCTGTGTCTCTGGTGGACAGTGGCACAGAAAAATAACTTTCTTGGGTGGCATAAGCTATGGAACCTTGCTGGCTAGGCTTACGTAGGCCCTTGGGCCGATAGCCTAATACCTACCTATGAACCTGTAATGGATAAATATGCCTTTGTCTGTTTCAGAGTCACCTAATGAAGCCTACTCCCTCACTTTAACTGCTCATATAACTTTTTTACACACTAAGTTCACATGCACACTTTCATACATACACACACACACACACACACACACACACACACACACACACACACACACACACACACACACACACACACACACACACACTCACACACTCACACATAAGCGCATACGTACAAACACTTTCACAAACATTGTCCCTCTTTATCCATGTTAAATTCATCTGCTTCTAGTGCTGCAAATCTCCATTACATTATTCCTGCAGCACAGAGAATCCACATCACTCATAATCCATAGTGTACCTGTATCTACTCACTGTACAATGAGATCTTTCCCCCAATGTCATTGTCCACATTTTCTTACTCTTCTCCTATCGGTTGTAATATTCCCAAGTGATATCTTTCTCAACTCATCCACTGCCAACCAAACAATGCTCAGCTGAAATAGAGCAAATCAAGCTGAACCAATGCTATCCCTCCTAATACATTTTTTCTGATCTAAAGGAAATGAGTAGCACTACTGACTATTGTGTGAATACTTATGTGTGTGCCACTATGTAAGTAAGCTACTGTATTTTGCATTGATCAATTGTTGTTAGAATTTTTTCGGCCCTTATATATAACTCAGCCACTTTCAGCAAACATACAGCTGCAGGAAGCTGTACATTCCTTTCATTAATGTAAAATCAATTGAAAATAATAATGGTGCACAGGGATCCATGCTTTCCAAGTCTCTCCTGAAAACGTTTCTTGGACTACTGGAACACATCCACTTGTAAAAAAAAAGCAGTAAATAAAAAACTACATTTTCTGACCATGAAAAATCCCCTCTAGTTTCATCTTATACAGGCCACTGTACAGGAAAATCCTGTGCTGCTTAAGCTTACACAGAGAACAAAATCAGGTGTCCCATGTATGATTTCTACAGACAATCAGAGGGAATGACTAATACTGTAAAAAAATGACTAGAAGACTAGAATATTGAATTCCACACAAACATTCCAACAGCTCACTGTGTGTAAGAAAAAATATAAGAAATAAAATCACAACTAAAAGAGATGGGATGGGTAAAGGAGATCATAAATATCTGTAGATTTGGATAGTGAACTATGGAACAATTAAACATGCACAGGTTTACCCGTACCAATGGTGTACAGGGATGGTGCCTGAAATATGACCCAGGTAACCATGTTTGAACAGCAGCTTGAATGCTTGATGGGACAGGCAGGGAGTATCAGCATAGCCATCCTGAGAGGAGGGACGAAGGCTCCCAGCTGGCATATACCATTGCTGTAATGTCAGAGACCCAGCTGGGAAGCTAAGGCTTGTCACAATGTATGGAACTGGTATAGGGACGATATGGGTACAACAGCCTAAGATGGTTACAGTAGCCTTTGTCAGAGCATGTGACAAAAGGGCATAGGTAGTCCTTATTGTGATGCAGGTGCTAACGTTACCAAGAAAGGAAAGTTTGGCAATAAAGTAATAAAAACATGTCATTGCTGGGATGCCATCAACATCAAAAAGCACCTTCACATATATTATATATTCATATATTTGAATCTAAGCTTACTTATATGTTCTAATTTATATTATAGAAACTGATATTTAAAATAGGAATAAATACATTTAAACATATGTCATCCCACTCACAATAATGTACATAAGTGTGCACTGTATATCTTTATTCCTTCTCTATTACCATGGTACCTGTACAATCATACTAATGACACATTTTCTTTTGCTGTTGGTTTAATTTCTCCAAATCTTTTCAGTTTATAATACCATGACATGAACAGACCACATTCCTAAGTCAAAGTATGATTAAATTTCATAAAATTAGGATTGTTTTGAACTTTGATGTTAGCCAAAAGTGCTCTTCACAGCATCCGCACTGTGCCCAGAAATGACTCCTCCTGCAATTCATACAGAGTTAGATGTATCCATAGCATATCTAAATATGACTGTGGGTTCTTTGTTATTAGTCCTGTTGCTGCTGCTACTACTGCATGTCCTTCTTTCACACTGCCCTCATTTCTAACTGCAAGTCCTACTATTTTATGATTTAGTGCCTCAGTCTACATAAGTCACTGTAGTCAGTGGGTATAGCAATTTCAGTGATCAATGCTACTTTTGTCTTCTTTTCATGGACTGCTACATCTGTTTTTTGTTTTTTTTTTTGGTTTTGTTTTTGTTTTTTTAATCTATTTTTTTAACCTTTTTCTCTTTGATTTTTTTTATCTTCGTTTAAGGTATATGGTTACAATGAAGATAACTAGTAGAAATGACAGTCAGTCTTATCTGAAAGCAATATTAAAATGTCACTAACAACCAAAAATCAAATTATATAAAATTTAGTATCTTTCTAAAACAAAACAGAACAGTAACCTGTAACTACCTGTGTATCATAGATAGTATTAGCTTTCAACAAACTGACACGGTAAAGTGATGAGTGGAATGCAGAGCTAAACAAGCCACATTTGCAGCCTGGAAGTTATCAGAAAAAAATGTCTTTCAGCTCATGAATAGCTTATAAATCAATGAAAAAAAAATCTCCAGGAAAATGACCTATATATCATACTTTTAAACATTAAGTAACAGAAGCTTATATTAGAGAAAGGAGTGGAATTATAGTAAGTCTGAAGAGGAAACATCCATCAGCAACCACCCTCACCCACAAGCAATGCCTCACAGACTTTGTAAAAGAAACATGTAAAGAAAATGTTCATTTTATTTCCTGTCACTACATCAGATCTCACCTCTTCTGGAATTAAAGTAGTGCTTTATAATCAATACCAGTAACCACAGTCATTACCAGATGTTACGCTCAGTAATCTGCTACAATCATCATTGCAGAGTTAGTCATAAAGAAGTTATAAATTGCACAATGCAGTTTGACAAGTCATTTAATATCTCTCAAATATAATGATTAAATTGCCATGTAAATCATCAAGCCATATTACAAGTCAGTATCCAGATAAACACCTGCTTCTTATAAATGCAGCAAAATAAAAATTAATGATTGAATCAATAATGACACCCATGACAAATATGAGAGTAAGGATTATATTACAATAGTCAACAAATGTATACCTTCCAATATTAGAACTACTTTAAACATGAAACAAGTGACGTGCATCTTGCTAGTCATCATCATCATCACTCTCTTATTTTCCCATTTTCTTCACAGGGGTCAGGGTGTCATCTCAACTACTGCCACTTCTCTCAATTCAATACCACTCTTCTACCTTCTTCAACAATCATGCCTGACTGTTACCGGTCTTCATTCACACAATAAATCCATCTTCTTGATGGAAGTCCTCATTCTCTCTTGCCTTCTTCCTGTTTCTCCCAAATCTTCCCCAAATTATTTTCTGTTTTCCTGCCATATGACCAAACAACCATACTCTATTCTCTTTGGCTTTCTCTGCAATTAGAGCTACTATGTCGTCTGCCCTGATGTTGTCATTTGTCATCCATCGTACAGTGTGCATCCTACCATCCATCTGACTCACTTCATCTCATCAGCTCTGGCTTCTTCAGCCGCTCTGGCTTCACTGCCTAGATTTATGTACCATGCAAAAGTACGCAGTGGTGGTGCTGCGGTAGCGTTGTCACCTCACAGTAAGACGCTGTCTGGTTCGATTCTCAGCTAGAGCGTCTTCTGCGTGGAGACATGCGTGAATGGGCGTACCTTCGTTGAAGGTTGTGTGTCAGAGCTGGTAACTTGGTATGTAAAAATCAACTACCGATCATTAGCGGACCGGAGTTCCACTGTGGCGACCCCTAACCGGGAAAAGCCGAAAGACACACACAGAAGTACTGGCTGTGCTGTTTTGCACACCTTACTTTTCATCTTATTGGCATTCTTCTGTCACACACTGTCCCTGACACTCTTTGCCAATTGTCTGCAGCTGTTCCGATTCTAGCTTTAACATCCTCATTCTGACTTTCCTTGTCTTCATTCACTCCTCCTCGATACCTAAAGCTCTTAGCCTACTTTGTTATTTACCTTTTACCTCAGTTTTCATCTTTCTCTGATTTCCCCACTTGGTGCCATGACAACTGTTTTGCCTGTAATCTGTTTCATCCCATGTGCCTTCAGTTTTGCATTCCATTACCCTGTCATTTGTTGAAGTTTCTGTTCTCGGTTTGCCTGTAATGCCACATTGTCTTAATACAGCAGCTTTGTTGATCTGTTCTCTCCAACCTGTTTGCTAATGTAGTCCATCACCAGTATGAACAGCACTGGTCTGTGAAATGAACCATTATGTATCTCCACTTCCACTGGGAACCCTTTTGTGAGTATGAACACTTCTCATCCTTATGTCATTCTGGTCCTTTTACATATGTTGCACTAATTCTTCCAGAGGTTCTGGGACTTGAACCATCAGAGTACTGTCAAAATCAGCTTTCGTGGACGCTGCCATATGCTTTCGCCAAGTGAAGTAATGTCTAATGAAATACTTAAATATACAAAAAACACATAAAAGTTGTATGGCTAAAAGCAATATATCTAATGAAATATCAAAACTAAAGAAATCTCACATAAAAACAAGTTGAATATCTCATTGTCACCAAAATATGACAGTGAACCTAACTCCAAGGTACTGTATCTCACATACAGCCTACTCAAAAATATCTCAAAATATCTCGTATAAATTATCATCTGTTGCATAAACAAAATTCATGTTGAAAGGTTGTTTTATAATTTCTAAATTCTTTCACATTGAAAGTATTTATGCAGGGGGACAAGTCACTTCTGAATTCCCCATTCTCTGCTACTGTTATACAATAACTCCAAGTTCACTGCACCTCAGATGTGAGGAAATTCTATGAGATGCTGCAGTTCTGAACATGCCATATTTTCCACTCTTCTTGCACTTAATAATTTGAAGTTACAGTCTTTAAAACATACAGCATGAACCCATAATGGGTGATTTCTTCCATCAACCCATCATGCCTTTTATGACTTAGCTTCCTCCTTCATCCGCTTCACCTTCACTCAGAAACATTCTGTTCCATTCTCACCTGTTCAACCACATGTAGAATGGAACTGCATACAAAATGATTACCTGTCAAATTAACTTTGTAGCAACAAACCCTCAACTCTTCTTAACCTAGAGCTCTGAATCCCTCTTATCATGGAAGTGTTGTCCTGGTTTAGGTACATTCCCGTGTTGTGTTTCTCATTCATAGCACTTACTCAATATGCATGTCATTAGTACAGTCCCTGATGGAAAGATGTATTTAGATTCAAGTCTGTATAATCATACGTGCATGGCCATGAAAAGGAGAAAAAGCTACAATAACATCAGTGGGGTGTCCCATATTTCAGATACACAAGTATAAACATACAGCACATTATAGCAGAACATTTAATAAGGCATGTCAAAACAAAGTTACTATGAAACTGCCATTAAATGAAATTATCCTATAAATAACAGTAGGTTTCTAATGCTAACGGGTGACTTAATAGGACATGGCATATGCAACCAGACAATAAAATGAAAGTAGAAGTGGAAGTAAAGTTGGGAGTATCACAAGCATCAGTATCAGGCCTTGAACTGTTCTCTATACATACCATTTATCTAAAAGTAACAAAGGGACAAGGAAATATGCAAGAATATGCTGCCAACTATAGAGTGCAATGTGGTGAGGGGACTAAATTAAGGACAGAAATACCTTTTTGATAATTCAAAACAAAAATGCTCAGTAAACATTATTTACAAAGTATTTCTAAGCAGAAAGTCAACAAACATATTTATGGATCATATCAGATTAAGGAAATAGATATTTTCAATATTTCTGAGTGGAATCAAATGTACTATATTAATATACTTGTACAGTATCCATAGAGGGCAGAGTTATGATTGCATACTTCAAACTGTAGGTATGGTACAGTATCAATCCTAACACTGTCTTCTATGGAGGGTTCCTATCACGTAGTCAAACATTTACAATTTCGAATGACATATGGTCCAGACCATTTGTTCGAAAATGTAAATGTTCGACCGTGTGAATGGGAATCTCCATAAGCAGAGGTTTCCATTCACTTCAATGTGGTGCGATCTTGGAGTTGCTATATTTAGGTGGCGGGGGGTGTGGGAGGTGCAGGGTGGCTTGCCCCCCTGCATACAACAATTTTTTAAATTTTTCCGTTGTGTTTTCATTTTTTTATAGGAAGTCAAAGTTCCGTAACTTCGGACATATGTGTTTGAACATATGTCAGTCGAAGTTACGGCACTTCAGCTACGTGATATAGACCCTTCTATGGATACTACACAAGTGCAGAGATATAAAAGTAGAAGATGGGCATTTCAATTCCCAGAAGGACCTTTCCAGTAAACAAAATTAAATAAATAAAGTATGCATATAGCACAAAAACAGACTGTAGGGCAAATTCAAATATGTCTCAATAAAGTTGCAACAATGACTAAATACATAGCTGAAATAGTAAAGATAAACAGAATTCCATTAAACCTAAATTAAACAAACTTCATATTGTTTGGCAAAATGTATCAGGCAAAATACCATCTACGAAAAGAAATATTTGAAAAAGAAGAAAGTTATACAGACCGAGGTGTCAAAGCAGAGTTATTTTGAAGTGCAGATAAATGTTACGTGCAAGAGGGTAGCAAGCCTGTTGTATATCAATGTATGTAAAATAATTTGTTTAATTCTGCAGTGCAAGGAGTGCTCAGATATGCATGTATGTATGCGTTCTATCCATACAACAGTAAAACAGCCCCTTACTTATATACTAATTCCAAGATTATTATGCCTAGGAGAAAAGGAATACAGCCATTTTGAACTTGGTGTATATATCCTGTTAGTGTTACTTAAATTTTCAAGATTCTGAGGACAGCATTTACTGCCCTTATCATAAAATGGGAATTCCCAAAATATGAAAAAGTGCAAAGCACCAGAGCCATTTGTTAGGTGCGTTTGAGTAACTGGTGAACTTTTGCATATCCACACTTCATCATGCATTACTACCCCTTAGTTGTGTCACTTCACTAGCTGCTAGTGCACTCTGTTTCCTTAAACACCCTAATTTACAAACCCATGAAGAGAAATTTGGTTACAGTTCATGATTTTAACATAGTCAGTGACAGTGGAACTCTACGGTAATAGTTACTTTTACATGCTCTTATACATATGATGAGATATTGCTATTAGTCACATTTAGTAAAATATATACCTAGGTGGCTGAAAGTTTAATAATGACTATTTCAATACAAAATTACACACATTATTCAATCTCAGGTAAAATTACTGCAGCCTTTTACAGCAAATAATCCAAGAGAAAACTACACCACTGTCCTTAATAGGAGCATCAGTCCACAAAAAATGAAACTGCAAACAGATATAACAACAGTTGTGGTCCAAGAAATGGCAGGTAGTTCCAGTATTAAAACTCTTTATTCGAACGCAAACATATGAGTGCTTTCACAGATAACTTCTGCTTCTTCAGATACAAATACAAACTATCTACCACATATCTTTTATACTCTAAATAAATAATTAGACAATTATTTCTTAAAGGTACATTCCACAATAATAAAAAAATACATTTCATACAAAAACAATAGAGTAATCACATTTAAACTAATTCACTTCATCCATTCCTACAAATATAAAACCATCATTTATAAAAATACATGTATATATATATATATATATATATATATATATATATATATATATATATATATATATAAATTGTAAACACCTAAATTAGAAACCTACAACTAAAAAACTTCATTTAGTTAATGGTCTCCCTTTAAGTTTTGGTATTATTGGTATCCTATCATTAAGCCCGTGCCCAGAATCTGCTTATAATCCATTTTGCCTCAAGCTGCTCTATTATATTTCTGATATCTCCCATCCTAGTGTTTTCATAAGTCCTACCCACAACTAAGAATAAAAAATGATGTGTATCGTTATTAACCTTAACATGCTTGGATAATGCACTAACATCACTTCTTTTTTGTATTTGATACATGTGCTTTCTACTTTGATCTGTAAGGGCTCTATCTGTTTTCCCTACATAAAAACATGAACACACTGTACAGTGAGTTAAATAAACAATGTGTTCTGAGGCACAAGTAGCTAAAGTATCAAAGACGTATATTCTTCCTGTATCAGGATGTAAAAACTCATTATTACTATTAATGTGTTTACACATAGAACATTTTCCACAAGGGTATGTCTGTCCCTTCCTTCCTCTTACACTTTCATTCCTAGCGTAGCAAAGTCTCCTTTTCAATTAATACATATTCTTATGGGCAAAATTTGGTCTAGGGTCAAGCAAAGACCTAATTTCTTTATCTGTCATTAAAACCTCCCAATGCTTCTCTATTATGTTTTTATATAATTTGGTATCTCTAGAATAAAACATGGGAAATCTTATTTTATTTTCTTTCTTCGTATTAGGTATCTCCTCCATTGACATATTATTTCTCCTTGTAAAATAAGGCTTAGCAGTACCTTCCCTTAAGCCTGTAACCATGTCTTTGTTTTTTCTTATCTCATTTTTGTCATACCCTCTTTCTATAAAACATTGACTAATCCGTTCTACTTGTTGCTCAAAATCCTGTGTTCTACCACTAAGTCTAGATGCCCTTAGTAACTAACTACATGCCACACTCTTAAATATATATGGGGGGGGGTGCATACTTGTTCTATTAATAAAATTATCACAATGACATTATTTTTTATATAACTTGGTGTATATCTTCCCTTTTTCATCTTTCCTGATATTAACATCCAAAAAATGAACCTCCTCTATTGATATATCAATGAAAAATTTTAAGTATTCCGTGGAATCATTGATATAGGCAAAAAAAATTCAAACTGTGCCTGTGTCCCTCCCAATATTACAAAAAGGTTGTCCACAAACCTGCAGCAACTGGAAAGACCCCAAAAGTACCTCACCAAGAGGATCAAAGGGCTCAAACAGATGCCATATGCTGCCCAGTTAAAGAAACTCCAGCTCTACTCAGTGGCATACTGCCTGTTTAGAGGCGATCTGTGCCTGACGTATAAAGCCATGTCCAACCCGGAATTAATGGACATGCTGCACCTCAGAAAATCCAAATCCCATCGAGCTACGCACTCGAGAGACTTGAACCTCAGCACTGAAATATATAGGACATGCTGGAGGGACAGATTCATAACCCAGAGGCTCCCTTCACTCTGGAATAAAATCCCAGTCCAGGTTAGGCAGAGTCCCTCATTGACTCTCTTCAAGAGGAATCTTGATGAGTGGATGGGAGATCATAGGTTTACCCCGGGTATCACTTCTGTGTCACTGTTAGACAGAGGCACAGTATACTAACCTCGAAAAAGGGCATAGCAAAATAAATTTAAAATGGGTGGCGAAAGCCAAACACATTCTGGCTAGGCTTATAAATGCCCTAGGGCAGATAGCCTAGTATGAACCTATGAACCTATGAACCTAATAAAACAAAATGTACTGTTTACAAACGCCTTTTAATATATATTTCTCTTCCCACATGGCCATAACTACATTGGCGTAGCATTTGACACAAGATGTGCCCATAGCCACGCCATGCTTCTGCCAATAGATGGTATCGTTGAACAGAAACATATTATTCTCCAAGATTAGTTTCAGCAACATAATAATCAATTCTATTTTTTCATCATCAAATTCTGTATAAGACCTGAAAAACATTTCTATATTTCTCATCCCTTCATCATTTGGAATCATTGTAAACAATGATGTAATATCCATGGTTACTAAATACACATTTCATAGTTTTCATGGCTGTCACAAAAATTAAACAAATCATTCAAAAATTGCTTTGTATCTTTTAGAATGTGTGTTATTCTATTCAGTAATAGACAAAGAGTTTTTTTCTATGAATATTGAAGCTGGTTCTGTGGTCCATCCTTGTCCAGCCACTATGGGTCTTAGCGCTGGACGTAAGGGGTCCTTTTGAAGCTTAGGTAACCCTTGAATTACAGGTAATAAAGGGTGTTGCACAACCAGATAATCATAGAAACTTTTATCAATTCTGCCTTTTTTAAAGAGGTCCATAAAGATTATATTAATACCATTCTTGACATGTTGAACCTTTGCTCATTTGTAATAGAATAAAAATGAGCATCTGATAATATAACTTTCATGTCGTTCTGATAACGTTCTACATCATAAATTACTATCGGGCCTCCTTTATCTGCTGGTCGTATTATTATATCATGATTAGCTTCTGGTGCTTTAAATGCTAGATACTCATTTTTTCATTCAGTTATAATTCTTATACTTTCTAGCTTTAACATTTTCATTAGCTTTATGAATATCATTAATACACAATCTTTCAAAGGCATTAATTACTGGATTGAGTACAGGTACATATGTACTAATTTTTTTAAACGTTTGTATATTTTCAGCACTTTCATTACAATTATAGTTCAATTTTAGAGTAAGATTCCTAGTAAATAATTTCAAATCAAAAATTACCTCAGTAAAGTCCACATTCTGACTTGGGATAAAAGACAGTCCTTTTCTTAAAACATGGACTTCATCCGTTATAAGTATATGAGATGATAAGTTCCATATTATTATTTCTTCTGGATCCCCGTGCCTTTTTGATTGTTGGTGTTCCTGTTGCTTCCTCTAACTTCCGTTTTATTAGACTCCTGCTTCTCCACCTCATTCGCCTCCTCATGTCTCCTGTCTCCTTGATAGGAAGGGGAAAAACCAGTTTGGTATTAAAAGTTGTCGGCATGCTTCGTTGCTTTCTTTCTACATGTTCAACAGTCTCTTGCACTATATTAGTTGGAATCGCCATATTCCCAAAACTCCCATCCACTCTATGTACTTGGGCTACAGTTTGAAACGTCTTCTTTCTGATGATTTGCTCTTCAGCACATGTCGTTGACGCCATTTCACTATTCAAATTAGTAGCGGATTCCAACTGTGGAACTTCTGTGATATTAGATGAATCGGCATGCCTCTCAGAATTTCGTGACATTCTGTTAGTTCTCACACTATCATATTGCCATTTATATGTCCATTAGATTCTTTTGAGATAATAATATCATTACGTGTCCAAGTGAAGACATTACCTAAATTGAAGTCCCCACGATCTCTTATCATCTTTCTTTGTTTTATTCTACAAAGTTTACGTTCATAGACCACCAAAGAGCCTATAAGTTCATTCAAACATCTGTCAGTATAATTTGAATTAAATTGTTCTTTTAGTTCTTTATACTGCTGTTCTACTAACAATGATATATGATTTGCTTCCCGTTTTGAAAGCTTAATTAAAGCTTCCATGTATTTGATACTAGTCTCTAAGTTAATAAACTGCCACTCAGCCAATAATTCAGGATCATTAGAGCCTAGTGCAGGCATCTTTAAAATACGTAGCCCACGAGGTACAATTCCCTTTTACACAAGCTTCCATATGAAACATTTGATATTGGTGGCCTTTCAATTTAAATAAATTATTCTCCATTGCATGTAACTTGGATTTAAATGTTACAATGTTAATATTCAAATTGTCACAGTCTTTCTCATTCTCATGGAAGCTAAACAATAGGTTGCTCATATTACTAGTAGTATGTAACAGTCTTTCTAATTTATTCACCTTATTCTGATAGACATTTTCTGGTACGTAATCCGACTCAATAATTTCTTCAATTTCCTCTTCCATGGCTCCTCTCAGGCGGGTAAAAACAGTACATTTATTTAGAGTATAAAATGTATGTGGTAGATAGTTTGTATTTGTATCTGAAGAAGCAGAAGTTATCTGTGAAAGCGCTCATACATTTGAGTTTGAATAAAGAGTTTTAATACTGGAACTACCTGCCATTTCTTCTACCACAAGTATTCTTTTACAGCAAATGTTTATCTTCAGTCAGGTGCTGAACAGAATAGTGCTGTATGCGTATAACAAACATACAACACTGCTATAGTTAAAATATTAGGAAATCATATTTTTCTGACTGCTTGTCTATGATAATTAGATGTCACTTGCTCTACATACTCACCAGTATAATTGCTCTTAACACAAGGAGAACATTTATTTTAGATGTCTGCACATTCAGAGATATTTGAAAAATACTATATATTTTTTCTTTCAGTGTTGAGACCATTAATGATGGTAACTTCCATATTGTGGAGCTGTTTGCCATAGATCAAACTCTGTCCCTGTCAGTTGATGGAGGAAGCCCAAAAAGCATTACAAATTTAGCTAAACAATCAGCACTTAACGTGGATTCACCACTCTATGTTGGAGGTAAGCATTACTTAAAATATCTTCTTAGAGGGGAGGTGAGACCTGAAGTTACCACAATGTTAAATAATGACCCTGCTTAATTCATGTTTTGTCATCACTGGAATTTTTTTCAAAATGATGTCATTTTACTAGGATCATTAAGTGTATTTTATTTTATTTCATTATGACAGGATAAAGTGCTGATCTTTATGGAACATTTTCATGCTCATCCAGGGGATAAAAGAAAAAGCTGCCCACTGTAACAATATAATAAAAGCTTTTGTCAAAACAGTATAATAAATATTCAGGTTACTGGCTAAGGCTCTTGCCACCCCTATAGTGCCTTTCTTAGGCTAAGTTCAAAGGACAAAACCACCACCGTAACAGGTACAAGCATGCAAAATCTGAAGGTAATGTTACTCAATGCTAGAAGTCTAAACCTCAAAATGCACTCTCTTGAGGCACTCCTAAAAATGGAGAACATCGATATCTGCGCATTAACTGACACCTGATTCAAGGCTCCAGAGATCACCCCTCCAATACCAGGCTACAACTCTTACCACACTTTTCGGCCACCAAACCAGGACCAAAACACTAAAGGTGGACAAGTGTCCATATTCACCAAGGATATTCACACCACCAGGCTAGTTGCCCAACACAATACGTCTGAAATTCTCCAGGTGCAACTAACACTAGGTAAGACTGCAATCCAAATTGTAGGTTGCTACAGATCCCCCCCACCATGCCCCAAGATTCTCACTACACCTTTCCAAACATACTGGAAAATATTAAGATACAACCAAACACCCTAATACTGGGTTGTTTCAACTACCCTCCCATTAACTGTGAAAACTATTCATGTACCAACACCTTTGCCCAATGGTTCTTGGAATTCATAAATTCCAATGCCCTGGATCAACTAATCCATAGTCCCACCAGGGGCTCCAATATCCTAGACCTGGTCATTACCAACATGGGAAATTGATGCTCCACACCTATAGTCACCCCCTCATTGGTCAGGTCTGACCATAAGCTAATCACCCTTGACATCTACATCCCTCCCCCACCCCCACTCCCAGTAAGGGATCCTCCGTAAAAAACTTCTCCAAAGCCAACTTCATGCTACTCAAGTCAGAAATGACAAACTTCATGACACCCATGCAGATGGGAACTGAAAGTTTGACTGCTGAATCCTACACTAAGGCACTGTATGAGCACATCCTCTCATGCATGAATTGTGCCATCCCAAACAGAACCAAGACAATCTCCTCCAAAAAAAGGAAGCCAATCTGGTAGTCTCCTGCCAAAAACAAACTTTACAACAAAAGGAAGAAACTGTTGCAGAAAAAAGGAAAATCCCAGGATGCAAAAAACTCCCTTACCAGCCTCAGTAAGAAGCTGATATCCCTCATAAAATCCTCCAAAACTAGTTACAAAAATAAAATTGCCAAAGATTCCAAAGACAACCACAAGGCATTCTATAGCTATGTCAAGAATCTAAATGGCAATGCTCAGATCTGCTCTGAGCTACAACAGAATGGCATTAAATATACTGATCCCAAGGATATTGCAAACATCCTGGCAGATCGATTCAGTGCCAACTTTACCCCCCTCTCACCCCCTAAAGGGCCCATCTCAATACCGAAAGATTGCCAAATTCTGGTAATAATGGCCACACAGGTAAAAACCACACTCTCCAAGACTAAGAATACAGCATCCATGGGACCAGAACACATCCCGGGCTGTGTACTACATGAACTACAAAATGAACTGGCACCTCACCTAAGTATCATGTTTAATCATAGCCTCAGGTCAAGCTTCGTGCCCACTGAGTGGCACACAACTACAATTATCCCACTCCACAAGGGGGGATCCACCTTGGATCCTGGGAAATACTGCCCCATCAGTCTGATGAGCCTGATCTGCAAGGCCATTGAACGCATTATCATAGAACTTATAAACAAAGACACTGGCACAAACACTGAACCCCACCCAGTTTGGGTTCGTGAAGGGCTGCTCTTGTTTCCTGAACCTGACTGACTTCTTTGAATCAGTCTTCAGAGCTGTGGACGAGGGTAAGGTGGTCCACACAGCCAATGTGGACCTCATCAAGGCCTCCGACACCATCCCCCACTCTAGAATCATAGATAAACTTACTAAGCTGGGTGTTAATCCCTACGTCACTCGATAGATTGCCAAGTGGCTTACTGACAGAACCCACACTGTAAATGTAGCCAACTCCAAATCCAGCTCCACGCAAGTGACAAGTGGAGTACCTCAAGATTCAGTCCTGGGACTGCTCTTGTTTGGCATCTACTTCCCTGAAGTATAGGCCAACACTAAGTGACTCTGGCTAACAAAGTTTGTAGATGACTGCAAACTGGGAGCCATTATTAAATCCCCAAATTATGTGGATATTCTACAAAAGGGCCTTACAGAAACAGATGCTTGGTGCCAGAGCCATGGGCTCAAGCTCAATGCCAAGAAATGTATAGTTATCACCTTTGGGAATAAACATGTACCCATGAATTACCACATAGGTGGCAGTACACTAAACACAGAAAGTGTGATAAGAGACTTAGGGACACAGGTGGACAGTGGTCTCATCTTCGATAACCACATCGCTACAACAGTCAGGAAATCCTTCTATGTGGCACACCTCATCACTAAGGGCTTTTCATCCAGAAAAAAGGAGGTCATTGTCCCACTGTACTCATCCCTCATTAGACCCATTATAGAATACAACGCCCCGTTTGGTATGTACCTCTCAAGACATCTGCAACAACTGGAAAGGCCACAGAAATACCTCACTAAAAGAATCACAGGCCTAAAGCAGATGGCCCATGCTGACCGTCTAAAAACACTCCAGCTAAACTCTGTTGCATATATTCTACTCAGAGGCAATCTCTGCTTAACATACAAGGCCATGTCAAACCCAGAGCTGTTGGACATGCTACACTTAAAGAAATCCCAATCCCTCAGAGCCACACGCTCCAGGGATCTAAACCTTGTCATCACAATGAACAAAACATGCTGGAGGGATAGGTTCCTGATGCAGAGACTCCCCAGATTCTGGAATAGACTGCCCATACATATCAAGCAGAGTGCCTCTTTGGCCCTCTTCAAAAGGAACCTTGATGACTGGATGGAAGATAGGAAATTCACCCCGGTGATCATGTCAGTTGCCCTGCCAGACAGGGGTCCAGGGAAGTAAATAGTGTGGGAATAAATAGCCAGGGAATTGTTATGGCTAGGCTTGTATAGGCCATAGGGCCAATACCCTAGTACCAACCTATGAACCTATGAAGGGGTGATGGCCATGTGATAATTTTATATAGTATAAATCATAGTGAATGAGGAGGAGGAAGAACAGCAAAGGGTGGCAAGACTGAGAAAGAGAGGAGGAAAGAAACAAGGAAGGAGTTTTGGAGATATATGCATTAGGTGCTGAAGGGTAGGAATAAAAGGGGGTAACAAATTTACAAGGTTATTTCAAAATTGCCCCTTATTTCTAAGCCTTGTTTTAGAGTACGGTAAAAAGGAGATTTCAAATGAAATATTTTTGTATTAGACAAATGCAAGTGTGTGCATATAAAACATATGTCTCTACTATTTATGTAATAAGCTTCAAAGTTGAAGAATTTATTATAAATTATTTATTTTATAATACATTTATGACAGTAAACTATAATACATGAATGCAAGCCTGTGTTTTAGGTATGACAGTAAACTGTACTATATAAATCTAACTGCATTTTTCAGGTATGCCTGGAAAGTCCAATATGGCAGCCCTCAGACAAGCTGACGGTCAGAATGGCACAAGCTTTTATGGATGTATAAGGAATTTATACATTAACAATGAACTACAGGACTTCAAAAAGGTCCCAATGCAAGTAGGCATTTTACCAGGATGTGAGCCGTGTCAGAAACAAGTGTGCATGCATGGAAGCTGCCGTGCCACAAGTCAGTCGAGCTTCATCTGTGACTGCGAAGTTGGATGGACAGGAGCACTTTGTGATCAGCAGACTAATGATCCCTGCAAAGGAAACAAGTAAAGCAACCTCTTCTAATTTTTTTTTTCTTGAACCCTTCCTAACGTATGTGCAGGTATACAACACACACACACACACACACACACACACACACACACACACACACACACACACACACACACACACACACACACACACACACACACAAAAACCATAAACATTCACAAGTATACATAGTTACACACAGATGCACACATACATACATGCATGCATGTACTTCCAAACGCACATGCATGTGCAGACACACAAATTATACACTATCATTCTAACTGGTGAAGGATTCCTAACAGGTGCATTCACTTCAGTCACTGAATTGCAGCCATGCATTGCACTGGTGGTGGCTTCAGTTAGCATAGGCTTTGGCAGACACACACACACACACACACACACACACACACACACACACACACACACACACACACACACACACACACACACACACACACACACACACACACACACACACACACACACACACACACACACACACACACAGACACACACACACACACACACACACACACACATGCACACACATGCACACACACACACACACACACACACACACACACACACACACACACACTTTCTGGTACTGGAACCAATAGTAATGATATTCACATGCTTAATAAAGGTAGCAGTCATTCTTTAAAGAATGATAAACCCATAGTATAAAGCAGTACTTATTAATGCAATGTGGTTACTGTGATGGCAAGTTTTACTTTGAATGTGCTAGACAGTTTAGCTCAGAGGAATAAGCTATTAACTACTATTAGCTTTCATCCCGCAGCCCTTAGTTTGATTCTGTCTCTCTCTGTATGTCTCTACTGTTTGATTCTGAGCAAGTCAGTTTACCAGACAGTTCTCCAGCATTACCCCTAAAAAAAAGAGTCACATGTTTAGTGGATTCACCCAGTTAACAAGTTAATAAACTAAAACAAAATTTATGAGACATGAATAAACCACCTACAGAAACCTTGGAAAAGAAAACCGCATTAAACAGTTCTGCTGTAGGAAATATTGCCCTGTAGTCATAGAAACCTAATCAGTGAAAGTTACATGGGATATGTTTCGGAGAAATTAAATCAGGGTTTGGAAAATAATGTGCATTTAAGTTAATATAAAATCAATTGCATAAAAAAACAGCTTCAGTATGGAAGAAGCAGCCAAGAGCTGCTTAAAAGAGATGCATCATGAAAGGATACATGATATGCTCTGTGTATGTACTTGTTCTCACTTGCACAATCAAATAAAATAGGAAAAGAGGATATTTACAATAGGATTTTAGCACACCTACACAACAGCAAGATTAGATGCATATGGATAAAGAAGGATAACTTGTACTATCTTTAGTTCTTTTAGCAGTTGAAGAGAACCATCACTTGCATTGCTATGCCTGTCCTTTGGTTTACTTCTTTGGCTGATATTAGAGAATAAATATCTTTTAGACTACTTCAATTATTTCCTACATATTGAGCTTGGTACTTGATTTTTTTCTAATCTGACTGATTACAGCATTTCTCCAGAAAAAAAAAAAAAACATATAAAGCCTGCTGTTATAGGAGACTGGTTCCTTGTAAAGAGTGCCACTTTAATATTACTTTTGTCTCAGAGGTAATCCTGGTGTTCAGAAATGTAATAATTCTACAACTTTTTATAAGAAAACATTAAATCAAGCCAAAAAACATAAGGCTTTTATGAACCATAGTAATGACCTTAAACCAAGAAATACCCACCTCTGCTTCAGTGGAATATCCCCAAAGCTAGTCCATCCTTATTTTTTCCCCAGAAAGGAAATATGTGATTGTTTGTCTTGCTGTTTGTCTATCGGCTTTTCCCAGTTAGGGGTCGCCACAGCGGAACTCCGGTCTGCAAATGACTGGCAGTTGGTTTTTATGGTGTCGAGTTGCCAGCCCAACGCCCAACTTTCAATGAAGGCACGCCCATTCAACGCATGTCTTTCGAACGCCCACTTGACCGCGAGGAGGACATGCAGACTCCACACAGAAGGCACTCCCAACCCAAGCTGAGAATCGAATGGGAGAACCTCTTGCTGTGGGGCAACAATGCTACCACTGCACCACCGCGGAAGTACTTAAAAAGAAAAAAAAAAAGAGGAAGATATAAAACAGCTAAAAAAGTACATTTAGGTTAGGTCAATGGTGCTAAATGAGGACAGGTAGCTAAGAATTTAATGACCAGGCTGGATATACCTCACTTTGTTCATACAGAGTATAGTTCTCCCAGGCTTGGATTAACAAGGGACTGATGGAGCTGAAGCTCCAGGCCCATATGTCTAAAATGGGCCCTGCTGCTTCTACTCCCAGTTTAGTTTGAAATCACGGGCTGATGTCGCACCAAATAAATAAGCCCCTTACAATTTTGAGCTCCAAGTCTATGAGGCCCATTATCCAGTATTGAGTTCAGACCCTCCTGGGCCAAGGGGGTTTTGTTCCATCTTCCTTGTCTCCAACACAAGCTATTATATTTGAAGAAATCAGGCATAGCTGCTGAAAAGGAAGCAGAAACAACAAAGTTTTTATTTTCATTAAATCCAGAGGAGGCTTCTGATTCAATTTTTTTTAACCAATGAAAAGAATATTGGTGCAACCAGACACTGTTTTACAAACATCTACAAGGGGCGTTCAACAAGATGTTACATCCTTCATTGTACAGACTCATCAAACTCTAGACCCTCTGGTTAACAGCAGTTTGTCAGCCATTTTGTGTGACTATCTGCCTTGCATTTGCTCATATAATATCAGAAGACTATAGGGTTACCACCTGTCCCACTTTACGAGGGACAGTCCCTCTTTGGGCAGTTGTGTCCTGCAAAAAAATTGTAAAAATGGCAAATGTCCTGAGATTTTAGGGCAACATTATTTCTTACATTTTATGTAATAGTTGCATAAAACAGTTATTCTGTATCTGAAACACCTAAATGTTGTAAGAAACAGAATGAGCAACTAAAATGCTACAATAATAAGCTTTTATTTAAGCAAAAAAGTGAAGTTCTGTCCTTTGTACTGGCCATGGGTATGTTTTGGCATGCAAAATCTGAAGTTTGTACCAAAAATGTCCCACTTTTGGCATTTGAAAAGGTGGCAACCCTAGAAGACTAATAAGTGGTTGTCTGAGTTATGAATATTGGTTGAGTGGACATTGAATATGTGAGTGGCAATAGAATTCAGGGATTTGATTACACAAACTTTATAGTAGAATACTTTGCATTGTTCCATTGTTCTGTAATTGCATGCTTGATTAGTCCTTGTAATTGAAAAAACATAGAGGCCTCCGTCTCCCCATTTGTTTTTTTTTTTTTATTTTTGATTTTTTTAATTTTGATTGGATGAGGGGCACCTGCTGTGTACGTAGCAGATTTATAATTGACATGGCTGTGACACAAATAATAAGGATACTCTCACCCTGGGCTACCCACTGAAATATCACTTTTGAAAACAGTTTAAATGGGATCAAAGCCTTGTTTCATAATAAGAAAGTTATAGTGAGTTATCAGGCATGGAATGGCCATTCCTCCAGTAATGAGGCATTTTAGAATGGCTGGCTCTTTTTTTTCAAGACTGAGAAGTGTGGAAAATCCCAAAGTGTGAGAAACAAGGTTTTTATCAAAAGGGAAGAAAAAAGCTTTTATTTAAATTCTGATTTAATATTTAAGTAGCATTTGTAGTGACCTGTGTAGTGATACTTTTTTGTACTTTTCTCTGTTTTTTTTCATGTTTTAGCCCCAAAAAAGTTATTTGTTTTCATTTTTTTAGTTTGCTCTGGGATATTAGTCTTGTAGCTTCATTTGCAGTTGTGGGAAGACTGTCTATTACAGCAAGATTTTAGCATTGTTTATATATTGCACTGCACTTCTATCCCCATAAATAGAATTACTTGTAAAAGCTATCTGTATTTAGAACCCTGTCTGGTTCCTTAATCTTTTATCTTTATTCCCAGTTGTGGTAGGACTATGAAATGCTACCACATTAGAGCCTCATTTAGTCATGTATTACAGCATTTTTTCATAAACAGCTTTAAAAGTAAATTTATGCATTGTCTGGGGCCTTAGGCCATGGTGGGATTGCAGTAGTTGCAGTACTGTTAATTTTGTTCCATGATTTGTGCTTCAGTAATTTTATAGCTGTTTATAATCCAGTTTTGCTTCTAGGATCATCTGATTTTCATTTACCTGGTTACAGCTGTATTACAGTGCCTTTCTGTTTACTTTGCTACTGTTGTTTCCCCTTTTCTTTGTGTTTGCCCAAGCCCTGACTGAGAAATTAAGCTAAAGTTTCTGAAATTCTAGCTATAAGACTAGAGTTCCAGTAATGGATCCCTGTCTCGGAATTCTGCTTCTTGCTGCTTGAAATTTTCCCCAAACCTCCCTCCCTTTTCCTGTTGTGGTTTTAAACTATGTCTCTGGCTTCCACTCCTTATGGTAAACTGACTGAAAAAGTCCACCCCATTGCCTTGTACACACAAGTAGGCACAAATAGTAAATGTTATCTACAAAGCTGTTCATAGAACTGAAACCTGTAATGTTTGTTTGTGTCTTTCGGCTTTTCCCGGTTAGGGGTCGCCACAGCAGAACTCTGGTCCGCTAATGATTGGCAGCTGATTCTTACGTACTGGCTTGCCAGGCCTGATGCACAACCTTCAATGAAGATATGCCCATTCGTGCATGTCTCCACGCAGTAGACGCTCTAGCTGAGAATCAAACCGGACAGCGTCTTACTGTGAGGCGACAACGCTACCGCAGCACAACCACCGCAAGTAACTAAAACCTGTAATGTACTGTGGCTAAAATAAAGCCATTGCACAAAGACAAGCTTAGAGCAGCTAGTTTGCACAGTAAACAGCACTACTATCAAATATTAGCACAATCTAAACTAGTCTAGTACCAAACCCCAGAGACCACCCAAGGAGACCTCTGTATAATCCATTCCACAACGTACACTAGCCCACCCAAATGCAGGTCTGGACAACATGAATATGCAATTTCCAAAAGTCTCTATAGCTAGCTTATGGGTGTCCTAAGACAATGTGCCAATTGCCTCACATTCACAGACAACCATTTAATCCTTAAAGAAACAAACAGAGGCATGAAATAGCAATCTTCCCAAACTTCAAAGACCTCTTAAGCCTATGAACTTCAATGCCTACCCTGAGCAATCTCTAAAGCACTCACCAAAAGCAACATCAAACACATCACATATGCCTACACCCAGAGAAGCCCCAAGAGCAAAGCCCATAAGACAAGCAAACACAATACCCAGGACACTTGGCATAGATGATACATAGAGACAGGATCTGCCAAATTACACATGCACTCAAGTCACTACACCCAAGAAACTGGTATGATTATGTCATAGTCCATGTGGGCATTAGTGAACTGAAATGTTCCTCCCTGGACTATATGCAGAGACATTATTGATCTGTCTGAATATGTGTCTTAGGTAGGTATGTGACTTACCTTGAGCAGCACTCAACCTTCACCAAGGATGATGCCTCAGTATGAACAAAAGATGATTGACTTCAATAATTGGCTTAGTTTCTAGTGTCTTTCCAGGGGGATTCAATATTTGTCAGCATGGGAGGATATGGTTAACAAACCACATTGCTTTGCAAAGGATGGTCTGCACACGTCTCCTTTAGGCTTCCAAATATTGGCTAAAACCTTAACTCCCTCTTAGAGCCATTTTTAGGCAAATACCAACTTGATAAACCAACCAACGTAGCAAATAAACCCAAATAAGCCAAAAGGTGTTACTGCAGAATGCTTGGGGCTGAAACTACACGCCCTACAAGCTCTCCTCACTCTGGAGAATATAGACATTTATACTGTTACCGAGATGTGGTTTAAATCCACAGAAAATACTCCAACAGTGCAAGGCTTCAGTGCCTTCAATACTTTTAGAGCATCAGCTGCACAGACAGAGACTAAAGGTGGAGAAGTCTTGATCTACATTAGCAACAAGTATAATTCTAGGCTGGTTAAACAGGACATTGTCCTGGAGTTTATACCCCTGCAAATCACCAAAGTCCCATGCCACATCCTGGCAAGCTATAGCCCCCCCCCAATATCCCAAGAACTCCATAGCTCGTACCTAGATGTACTAGAGACACTCACCATTAAACCAAATGCCCTAGTCATGGCAGACTTTAACTACTCCTCTGTAGACTGGGAAACATACACTACCTCAAACTCGCAGGCACAACAATTCCTGGAATTATTAACACAAACAATCTTAACCAGAAAGAGTGCACACCCACCAGACCACCAGAAGTTTAAACATACTGGACCTGGTACTCACCAATATAGGCCAGCACTACCCCCTCAGGTGTCATTTTGTCATGCATGAGGTTGAACCACAAAGCTGTCTCTTTCAAAATAAAAGTCAACTTGTTCATCCCAGCAAATCCTGTAACATTTAGGAACAATTCCAAAGCAAACTACATCTTACTAAGCGATAGTTTGTCAAATTTCAATTCCACTCCTAACCACGAATTCACAGTAACTCATGCAGAAATGTTCACAGAGACCTTGCACAACCATGTAAATGGCTGTAGAGAGGCTGCTGTACCTACTAGAAGTAAGCCCAAAAAAACTCTAAAAACAAACTACACTGGTGAAATCCTAACTGTACTATGGTACATTACAAAAAGAAAAACATCATGGATAAAATCAGGAAGAGCAATTCCCACCATGAGAAGAGCTCTCTAATTAAACTAAATCAATAATTAAGAGAACTAATTAAGTCCAACAAGGACAATTACAAGATCAAGATATCCTAACAGGATAAAGACAACCACAAGGCCTTCTACAGCTATGTCCATAACCTCAAAACATAACACAGCAGTGTGCCAAACTGGTGATCAGTGCTGCCATCTTCACTGAGCAGAGTGACATAGTGTATCAACTGGCTGACAAATTCAACTCAAACTTCAGTCTTCATTCCCCATCCCTATCTCCCCATGAAATACCAGCTAGCACCCCCCAAACTATTAGCTGACAGTAGGTCCTGGCAACATTTGCTAAAGACAAAAACACAGCCTCAGTAGGACCTGACAATATCCTGGAATGCCTCCAAAATATCTTACAACATGACCTATCAGGACCCCTTGATTCATTTTTTAACCACCGATTTAAAACAGGTGTTGTGCCACAAGAATGAAGAACTGCAATGGATCTACAGACTCATTAGTCTGACTAGTCTAACATGCAATGCCATGAAAATAATTAACATGGAAATGATCAAGAAAAAACAACTTCAGACACTGGACCCAACAAACTGTTGCTTTGTCAAGGGAAGACCAGGATCACTAAACCTAGTGTACTTCTTTAAGAAGGTCACCAAGAAAGGAAATAGATGAGAAAAAAATGGTGCACACTGTCTACCTGAACCTGGCGAAGGTGGTTGATACAATACCCTACTCAGGTATAGTTGACAAACTCACCAAACTGGACATGAACAACTCATTAGACTGCCAGCTGGCTCACAAACAGGACCTAAGAAGTCTGGATTGGTGAAACCACTTCCACTAAGCAACCACCAGAGGGGTATCTCAGGGTCTGTGCTGGGATGGCTCCTATTTGGCATCTACTTTTCAGAGTTAAAGGTTAATACCAATAGCCTTTGGCTGTCTCAAGTTTGCAGATGACAATAATGACATAAACATCTTACAAGATGGTCTAACACAGACAAATGACTGGTGTCAATGTCATGGATTAAAACTCAATTCCTAGAAGAAAACAGCTACCCAGGTTAATTTCTCCATTGATAAGACACCCTTAAGAGCTGACCTGGTGATCTGGGATCATATGTAGACAATGATCTGACGCTTGACCAACATGTGGCCAAACCCTAATACATGCCCATGATACATAGGGACACAATTGGGTTGGATTATGAGGCTAGGCTTAAAAAGACCCTGGTGGTTGTTAGCCTAGTGAGGCTATGAATCTATAATGCATCAAAGAGTCTGACTAACAGCCCTTATCACCCAAAAACAGACCAACTATATGTATGTATATACCTTTAAATATCATATATATATATATATATATATATATATATATATATATATATATATATAATACATATATGCAGCTAACTGTATATATATATATATATATATATATATATATATATATATATATATATACACACACACACACACACACACACACATATATATGTGTGTGTGTGTGTGTGTGTTTGTGTGTATGTATATATATATGTATCAATATATATATATATGTATATACATATATACACACACACACACACACACACATATATATGTGTGTGTGTGTGTGTGTGTGTGTGTGTGTATATATATATATATATATATATATATATATATGTGTGTGTGTGTGTGTGTGTGTGTGTGTATATATATATATATATATATATATGTGTGTGTGTGTGTGTGTGTGTGTGTGTGTGTATATATATATATATATATATATATATATATATATATATATATGTGTGTGTGTGTGTGTGTGTGTGTATATATATATATATGTATATATATATATATATATATATATATATATATATATATATATATATATATATATATATATATATATGTGTGTGTGTGTGTGTATAAACATAGCAAAACCAGGTGTAATTTCCATAAGGGTACAGAGGGACCAAAACTCTGTCAGGTCTTTTATATGCTATTAAGCAATAGGGGAAGCAGAATCCTGGTTTTATTTAGAAAAAAATGTGTATACTGACTAACTTGGAAATTAGAGACATCAACCACCAAACACATATGGTGCAGTACCACAGTGACATCAGGGAGACAGACTGATTCAGGGAATTGCTGTTATTCATATGAAATAAACTCTTTCAGACAGAAGAAATCACACTTTTCAACTGCCCAGATTTTTGTAGAATGTCCAAATGTCTGCCTCATATTTTTGGTTTGTATCTTATAAAACTTGTGTTTTTTTGTCAAATCTCTGATGACTGAAGCCACTAAATAATGCATTACATTTGAATTTCAGAATTCATATATTTCAGAAAATTCATGCTAACACAAATCATGTAATTTTAGTGACTTGCTAAGTTTCTAAGAGCAATATTTAAAATATGTCCTTATTTTTGGGACTTTGTCCCCACATTATTTTAGTCCTTGTCCAGATTTCTTGCACTAGGAGGTTAAGAGGTATTGCAGTCATGGTTGGTAATGTGATAAAATGTGATTGTCACACTCTAGATTCTTACTGCAAAGCTTCATCATTAGTCTTCCCAGTATGGCTGCTGCCTTACAGTCTATAGTTGAAAAGATACTTTACTTAATATCCAGGCTTTTCCAGAAGATGTGTGAAATGCAAGCTTTTTAATGGACTGTAGATAAAAACAGTTTGTTTGGGATTACTATTAGAACATCTTCAATAACTTGTGAGCCAAAGTGAAACAATATATTGTGTTACAAGTTATTAAACTGCCCTTGCCCTAAGTACTCTATGAAGTCAACATCCAAGGCTTGACTCTCATATCAAAGACACAGCATACATGAAAAGTGCAACCAGCCTTGGCTAGAGGTAAAAGGGGTCAAACTGGACAGCAACAGAGACTAAGAAACAACAAACTCCCACAGTGACTACAGGGTGAAGCCCCAAGTTCCCTCCTTCTACATCTTATAACTATCTTGTGAGGGAAGGATTTTTCTTTTCCAAAAAATAAATACAAGTGATATCACCTGACAAATGGATACGGGAGGTAGCAATACTGACTACATCACAGAGTTTGCAAAGCTTCTGTCATTTGAAGGCATCATGTCTATAACAAAGGAAGTGTTATATTATCCACTGGACCAGAAGCATAGCTAGAGTTGGGTGAATGGGGCAGGCACCTGGCATAAGGTGTTAGGGGGAGTCATTGGCCACTGCTTATTAGCTGGTAATGACTACCAGCATTTATTTCCATACCAGCATTTCTGACTACCAGTATGGAAATTAATTCTGATGTCAAAGCTTTTGCTGTCGGGACTGAAGCACTTACTTCAGGTAAAAGATGTAGCAAGCTGTTTGCCTCAGGAAAAAAAAAAAAGCCTTTTTTTTGCTCCTCAACTTGGATTGGAAGAGTGGACAAGCAGGTCTGTCACTCCTTGTGGGAAGTGTGGAGTTCCAGAATTGGACAAGGGATTTTGTTTATTTTATTTTATTTTTTTCTTGTGGATTGCCAGATCGTGGAGCAGAATTGGGTGTGAGATACGCCTGCTGTGGTTCTGCACTGGACATTAGATGCAATAACTCCCAAAGGCTCTACAGCTTACTGTTCAATGCTTCTTGGATCAAGGAGCTTTCATGGCAGAAAGGTCCAGCCTAAAATCCTTTTGCACTGCAAGTTGCAGGCCCTTCCTTTTAAACTGAAAATCAGTCTATCAACTGTGTAAAGTGTGGAGTTCAGATCAAGTAATTATCTGAACTGATCATTTATAAAAAAGGAGAACTGCAGAGGCCATAATGCGGTGCCCAGAGGCACTGAATTTACTAATGTCTGAATTATTTTCACCCAAGATGACTTATAAGGTCTTGTCATACTGGCAGTTAGTGAACCACTTAATACCATCCTCTGCAAAACCAGCTTTAGCTAGTAATTTGGGAAGAAGGCAGTGGTCTGCTCTTTATAATATGTGCTTATGTCTTGATAAATAAATTAAGTTGATATAGTTACCTCGCTGATGCTAATTTCATATATTACAATGATATAGTTACAATGTTGATATTCTGTTAATAAAAACTTGTTTGTTTTATCTCTGTTTAGATTCCTACTTGGATTTGGAGACTTGCACTGCACACTGCACTAGTCACCGCTTCTTCAATTTATTTGTAGTGTGTCTAGTGACTGTTGGACCCTCTCTTTTCATTTATTTGTAATGATATAGTGACAGTGCTGATGTAGTAACCATGCTGCTGCTAGCTCTACATACCATGGTGCTATAGTGACATTGCTGCTATAGTAACCATGCTGATACTAGCTCCATATACTGTGATGATATAGTGAAATTGCTGCTGTAGTAACCATGCTGATACTAGCTCCATATACTGTGATGATATAGTGACAGTGCTGCTGTAGTTACCATGCTGATACTAGCTCCATATACCGTGGTGATATATTGACAGTGCTGCTATAGTAACCATGCTGATACTAGCTCCATATACTGTGATGATGTAGTGACATTGCTGCTATAGTTACCATGCTGATACTAGCTCCATATACCATGGTGATATATTGACAATGTTGCTTTAGTTACCATGCTAATACTAGCTCCATATACCATGATGATATAGTAACATTGCTGCTATAGTTACCATGCTGATACTAGCTCCATATACCATGGAGATTGAAGCAATAGTAACCATGCTGATACTAGCTCCATATACTGTGATGATATAGTGACAATGCTGCTATAGTTACCATGTTGATACTTGCTCCATATACCGTGGTGATATATTGACAGTGCTGCTATAGTTACTGTGCTGATACTAGTTCCATATATCATGATGATATAGTGACATTGCTGCTATAGTTACCATGCTAATACTAGCTCCATATACCATGATGATATAGTGACAATGCTGCTATAGTTACCATGCTGATACTAGCTCCGTATACCGTGGTGATATATTGACAGTGCTGCTATAGTAACCATGCTGATACTAGCTCCATATACTGTGATGATATAGTGAAATTGCCGCTATAGTTACCATGCTAATACTAGCTCCATATACCATGATAATATAGCGACATTACTGCTATAGTTACCATGCTGATACTAGCTCCATATACCGTGGTGATATATTGACAATGCTGCTTTAGCTACCATGCTGATACTAGCTCCATATACCATGATGATATAGTGACATTGCTGCTATAGTTACCATGCTGATACTAGCTCCATATACGGTGGTGATATATTGACAGTGCTGCTATAGTAACCATGCTGATACTAGCTCCATATACTGTGATGATATAGTGACATTGCTGCTATAGTTACCATGCTGATACTAGCTCCATATACCGTGGTGATGTATTGACAATGCTGCTTTAGTTACCATGCTGATACTAGCTCCATATACCATGATGATATAGTGACATTGCTGCTATAGTTACCATGCTGATACTAGCTCCATATACCGTAGTGATATATTGACAGTGAATCTATAGTAACCATGCTGATACTAGCTCCATATACTGTGATGATATAGTGACATTGCTGCTATAGTTACCATGCTGATACTAGCTCCATGTACCGTGGTGATATATTGACAATGCTGCTTTAGTTACCATGCTGATACTAGCTCCATATACCATGATGATATAGTGACATTGCTGCTATAGTTACCATGCTGATACTAGCTCCATATACCGTGGTGATATATTGACAGTGCTGCTATAGTTACCATGCTGATACTAGCTCCATATACTGTGATGATATAGTGACATTGCTGCTATAGTTACCATGTTGATACTAGCTCCATATACCGTGGTGATGTATTGACAATGCTGCTTTAGTTACCATGCTGATACTAGCTCCATATACCATGATGATATAGTGACATTGCTGCTTTAGTTACCATGCTGATACTAGCTCCATATACCATGCTGATACTAGCTCCATATACATTGGTGATATATTGACAGTGCTGCTATAGTAACCATGCTGATACTAGCTCCATATACCATGATGATATAGTGAAGAGCACTTTGTTGTCCAAATGATGTAGAAAATAACTTCTGAAGAATGCCTGTTTTTGCTATTTTCAAGGGATTTTATTAAATTAATTATTGCCATGCTATCCTTTCATTTTCTCTCTCCTTTTCCCCCTCCAGATGTATACATGGCACATGTATGCCCATCAATGCATTCTCCTATAGCTGTAAATGCCAGCAGGGTTATGTAGGAGTTTTGTGTGACACAGAAGAAGAACTATTTAATCCTTGTAACATCATTAAATGCAAACATGGGAAATGCAGACTATCTGGACTAGGAAAACCATACTGCGAATGTAATAATGGATACACTGGGGATACGTGTGACAGAGGTAAGATATCCAGTAGCTGCAGTGTTCAGAAAACTGAGCAAAAACTACTGTTTATTTTAAAGTTTTTACAGTGAGTTTCAAAAAACAAATATGAAATTTATTTGCTTGCCCACCTAGAACACTAAACTTGTAAAACTTCTTATCCTAATATATATATGATCTTATGCATAGCATGAAACAAAGCATTGTTACTTAAAATTATGCCTTTACTTACATGTTATTGCAATTTAACATTTTTATTAATGCTATTACTGAGTTATTGCTGCAGTTTCACTTTTGTAAGCACTCACATAAATGCAAGCTGCATATTTATGTATCTGTTACCTTTCTTTCTGCTGCCTCTTTTTATATTCACTTTTACTGTTCTTCCTGCAACTGAGAAGCCAAATCCAATGCCTCTGCTCCTATTTTTCTCACAAACTCTACTTCTGATCTCTCAGCTACTACAGACCTATTGCAGCACGTCACACAGGTGAGAACACTAAAAGTTCATATATATAGTGATATTTCTCATCCTCATACATTGTTCTCTCCTTTTAGCATTTTTATTGCAAACATTTCAAGGGGTGGCTTTTTAGATGTTTCAGATATAATCCTTAGTTTTTAAGTCAGTTCATTTCATTGCTTTGCCAGTGTAACTAGAAAAGACCAAGTTAATTGTATTGATATTTAATTTGACAGATATTTAGACGTGACCTTACCGAAGTATGGAATATCATGAGAGGACAGCTAGAAATAATAATTTTATTTTTCTTATTTGAGAAGCTAAATATACTGATGTGACCTTGGCAGACCCAGAGAGCACAACTTGAGATGGCATTTCTGTTTGGAGCCTCTCCAAAACAAAAACTTCACTTTGTTATGAATTGCCATCCACTTGTACTATTGAGTAGTATATGGCTTTTCACTTACCAAGTTAATTCATAGCTACTAACTTCTCAGAAAATGAGTCATATGACATATATGTGAGGGAGGAGTCTGATATAGTGCTCAGGCTACATTTAAAAGTGAATTTGGCTGCCTGATGAGCATTTTACTTACAACCACAGAAAACACAAGCAGTATATGCAATACAAAATGGTAATGTATTCTGTTGTCTCATTACTTGCCCATATCATGGTGAAAGTTTCTGGTTAACTAAAATGTCTGAAGACAGCATGTGCTTCTCTACTAACCAGTAACCTCAATTCATTAATTGTAGTTTTAGCAGTAGAAGTAATATGCACTAATTATTTCTTTATATTATTCATCTATACCTGAATTTGAAACTGGCTGGAACTTTATTGAAATGTACTTTTTTACCTTTACTGATATGCATTATGTTGTGTATGTTATTATTCTTTTGTGGAGATTTTTCTCCTCAGGTCTCCAGTGAACATAGGCTTCAAATCAGCAGGTCTAGTCTGGTAAACAAAATAAATAAGTTTTACTGGTGTAGGTAGTTCTGTTTTGTTGATATTACTGTGCATGTCAAACATGAGCCCTACTCCTTATTAATAACACCATCATTCTTATCTGATCCTGTAGCCTGCGTATAACTCACATTCACATTGTTGTATCTCAGACATATGTTTTACATACTGTCGTATACACACACACACACACACACACACACACTCGCATACAGACAAGGCCTCATTGCCTACCAAGGCATAGCTTGTATAATCCTCTGTGATGTATGTTACTTGGGCTTTTATTATGATTGTATGCATGTGTGTGTGTGTGTGTGTGTGTGTGTGTGTGTGTGTGTGTGTGTGTGTGTGTGTGTGTATGTGCATGCATGTGTGTATGTGTGTGTGTGTGTGTGTGTGTGCGCATGCATCCATGCGCACGTGTGTGTGTGTGTGTGGCCAAGACGCATGCTCATGCGCACGTGTGTGTGTGCTTACATAACCTATACATGGTAGGTATAGCTCCTGCATTTGTACACTCTGTTAACTGTTTGTTAAGAGTCCTTTATTAGTTCTTCCTGAAATTCTTTGGCCATATTTTAATACTGAGTGACATGTCATTCAATGGCTCCTTATAGATTTGGGTTCTAAGATACCACTGAGTTCTATGTGTTATAGTATCAAGATGTAAATGTTTTACAATAAAAAGTTTTAAATGCTTGTAGAAAAATGTTTGCTTTTAATGCCAAACTTTATGTTCTGAGTTAAAAACTGTAAATATTTAATGTTTATTGGGATTTAATCTGCTTTTATATTCCTCCTACAAACAAATGAGTGAAATGTAAACTGTAAAATGAATTTGTACTTGCAACTTACTTATTCAGGGAATACCAAATGGCAAAATGTGCCCACTGACTTGTCACCTACTAAAGATGTTGTCCTCCACCCCACCTGTTACTGATATGTTGACGTGTACTCTGTTCTGCCTTCAGGTAACTCAGTCCAATAACCATATAATTCAGTAGCATTTGTCATGAGTCAGAAGGGAAAGAGTTACACACTTTACAGGGAGGCACTACCCTTCAGCTTCAAATTAGTGTACTTTAAAGTGCACCTGTATCTGTGGAAGAAGCAGCATCTAGAATCCAATAGCTTTTATTGATGCAACACTTGTGAACAACAGAAAAGCATTTTATTACAAGATGAAACCATGATGATTCTATTATGTAGCTGGTGTATGAACATTGTCAAAATAGGTATCCCATGTATTTGATATTCTACAGTCTTACTTCAAATAATGGAAATTATAGCATTTTACTGAAAACCAAGAGCACACATGGAGTCATTCACACTTTGTAAACTTTAAAAATCTTTTGAAAATTCACACAGAAGTTGCATTTAAAATGTCTGTGATACACATGCATGCAATGGTAATAAGATGCCAGTGCCTCAAATGGCGCATATATCCAAGCCTTGCAAAATAACACTTTAAATAAGCTACTGGCAGTAGCAATTTGATAAGTGACCGTATGTTGTAAAATCTATTACTATTTCTTAATGTATAACTACACTTATGAATCTAGAAGTGATTAGATCAATACACCAAAAAAAAGAAAAAAAACATGGGAAACGAGCTATAGTGCCAGATAGGACAACTACTATTTTCTGTCCTTTCTATTATTTTAAACGTAAATACAAGGAGAAAAACAGTCATATGAATAAAGCCCCCAGTGCCTCCAAATCACAGTCAGTTTTATGACTTACGGCTTTTCTTAAGCATTGTAATGCCTAACAGCATTATTTTCATTGACAGGGGCAAGTATAGAACTGCACTGGAAAATGAATTAGCTGAACTTAAAAACAGAGTGTGAGTTGCTAGCATGCATTGAGTATGTTAGAATCAGATATGACATTAGGACTGTCTTGGAGAGGTTCAGCCATTTTCTGTACAGAACCTTAGATAACCTGTATTCTCCAGTAATCTTATAAAAGCATACAAGTAGTTACCCATGACCTGGTCATTTAAACTACATGAAGTATTCATCAATGGAAGAATTATCACCTAGCTTCAATTTTCAGTAAAAGGATCTACAAATGAACGCTGGGAAAGATCACACGGTGGAGAAATGAATCTGCCCACCATTACTGTTGGCTTAGACCAGCTTCTTATACTTAGAAGTATGAAACTCATCCCTGTTGGTTAAGTAGAACCACCCCATGCTCCCAAATAAATAAAAGTAATAATAAAGTAAACACTACTGCATGTTTCAATGATTGTATTGACAGTGATAGCTGACATCCACAAAATTCCTAACACCCATACCTCTGTTAAGTCAACAGATTCACACTGTCAGCTTTAGAAAAATAAAAAACGTACTTTTGAATGAAAGAAGCAATCTCCCCACATCCCCAGTACACCTAAATCACTAAATACAGTAATTCTGATGTAACAGGTGCCATGTCAGACTCTAAACCAGTTACAAGTGGCGTCCCACAAGGCTCAGTCCTGGGACTTCTCTTGTTCGGTATATATTTCTCTGAGGTACAGGCTAACATGGGAGGACTATGGCTGACCAAGTTCGCAGATGACTGCAAACTGTGTGCCATAATCGACTCGCTGACTGACACAATCATCCTCCAAAAGGGTCTCACAGAGATGGATAACTGGTGCCAGAGCCATGGCCTAAAGCTAAATGCCAAAAAGTGCATAGTCATCCCCTTTGGGAAAAACAAAGTGCCCACAAATTACCACATAGATGGTAATCCATTAAGTACGGAAAAAGTAATTAGGGATTTGGGGACCCAAGTAGATAGCAATCTCTCCTTTGACTATCATGTTGCCAAAGTGGTTAGAAATACCTTCTATATAGCCCACCTTATCACAAAAGGGTTCACATCTAGATCAAGAGAGGTCATTGTGCCCCTCTACTCATCATTCATCAGGCCCATAATTGAATACAATGCCCCATTTGGGATGTACCTTACCCGACACCTGCAGCAACTGGAAAGACCCCAAAAGTACCTCACCAAGAGGATCAAGGGACTCAAACAGATGCTCTACGCAGTTAGGCTAAAGAAACTCCAGCTCTACTCAGTTGCTTACTGCCTACTCAGAGGAGATCTGTGCCTGACATATAAAGCCATGTCCAAACCAGAATTAATGGACATGCTCCACCTCAGGAAATCCAAATCCCTTAGAGCTACATGCTCCAGGGACTTGAACCTCAGCACAGAAATAAATAGGACATGCTGGAGGGACAGATTCATATCCCAGAGGCTCCCCTCACTCTGGAACAGAATCCCAATCCATGTTAGGCAGAGCCCCTCAATGACCCTCTTCAATAGAAATCTTGACAAGTGGATAGGAGATCATAGGTTTACCCCTGGAATCTCTTCTGTGTCCCTACTAGACAGAGGCACAGTAAACTAACCTTAAAAGGGCTATCTTCTGTGACCTACTATACAGAGGCACAGTCAACTAATCTTAAAGGGTGGCGAAAGCCAAACACACTCTGGCTAGGCTTATAAATGCCCTAGGGCAGATAGCCTAGTATCAACCTATGAACATAACCTTAGGGTTTAGGGGTAATTTACTTACCCCCCCCCCAACAGTTCAATAATATCTCAAATTCTAGTGGCAAAGTTTTAAAGAAAAAGTTGGAGTCAATTAAAACTGAAGAAGTATCCCCATTTCTGAGTGTAGCTGTTATAATCATACCATGGTATCCCATAGTAATACACTGTCTCAGGAACCAGTCTCATCAGGTTTCACTTTGGGCATTTTTCAGACAGTGTATCCTGCACAGGTCAGACTTGGGCATTGTTTCTTCAGCTTTTTACTAATTATGTTGTAGTTTCTTCTATTTAATATTATTATTCTATTTAATCTTCTATTTAATATTTTCATTAACGAATGTTATCATGCCAGCCCTAATGCCAACCTTATCCAATATGCTGATGATTCTGCGATAATCTGCCACCTCTACTTCCTCATTAATAAAATTAACCATTGACTGAACAATGGATGCTAGATAACCAACTAGCACTCAATGCAACCAAGACCAAACTTATGATATTCACCCCTGCTAAAACTACCACCCTAGAAAAAAATTCACTCATCATCACCAGCCAAAACAATACTCCTCTCGAAATTGTCTCCACTACTAAACTACTAGGAGTCATCACTGATGATCAGTTAAAGGTTGAAAGTTATCTACAAGTAAATATCAAAGAAACTCGGTATGCTCTACCGCCACAACCAATACATCTCTCCCTCCACTAGGCTTGTTCTTGTTACCACTTACCTTATCCCTTCCCCTCTTATATGGTGCCTCTATCTTTACTAATCTGGAACCTTAAGTCAAAACTATCCTCTTGTTACTACAAAATTTCAAAATTTGTAACAGGTCACAGATCCACTACCCATCACTGTATTCCCTTACATCAACTCAACTGGCTTGAGCTACCTAATTATCTCATCTATATTTAACTTATCCAAGCACACAAACTTATCTTCACCCCCTCTCTCTGCCCCTCCCTTGCTTCTACCTTCCAAATGCATCTTCCTGATAGACACCTAAGATCTAACTTCCAAAATCTAATCAAACTACACAAACCCACCCGCCCACCAGGCAAACATCTTCTATCCTTCTCTCTCGCACGCCATTGGAACTTTCTCCTTCCTCTCATCCATACCACTAACAGTCTCTCTGCCTTCAGAACTCTACTTCATGCACACCTAACTTCACAATGAGAATGCTCTTGTTCCCATCCTACATAGCTTCCTTGACTACAGTTAGTTCCTTTTAGCTAATATACCTGTTTATAGCCCCCCCCCCCATAGTCTTACTACTCTCAGTAAGAAGCTGCAGGAAATAGATACTTTATAAAAAGCCTCATTTTGGTGAAAAGATTTTTTTTACTATATTGTACTAATTTTTGCTCCTCCAAATGCCAACTTTTTTCAACTTTGTAACATTGTATTTTTAAATTCTCTCATATTTTGTAATTCTTATAATTTTGTAATCTTGTAACTTGCAGCATTTGTATTTTTTGGAGCTTTTCTCCCCAGGACTCCATTGAAAATGGGTTCCTCGTGGCCCAATGAACCATCCTGGCAAACAAACTGCAAATAAAATAAATAAATAAAAAAATAAAGTTTCAGGATCCAAGATTATTAGATATACAGGCAATTTGATATTAACATATAATAATATGAACAGAGAGGGAAACTGACAAACCTGATGTTTTTGTCTCAGTAAAAATGATGCATAGACTACTGAAGTGCCAAACAACAAGAACACCAAGAAAATACAAAAGTCAGTAATATAAGAACAAAAAATGGTATGGGGCTATTAATAAGTTGCATATTTTTAACTTCCATAAACTAGAGTGTAAAGTGAAATGCTGGTCTTTTCTTAGCTTTAGCAGCATTGAAAGACAGCCTAGTTATACCATTCTTCACAGTAACATTGGTGTCAATTAAAAGAGAAAGTGTAAATAGTTCATTATTTGATGAAAACTGGCAGAGAATTAGTTGCGACCACTTAACCAAAATATAATTTGGCAAAAGTTGCATAGTTTGAGAATTTTATTTTTATATGATATTTGGTGACCTTAGAATTAGTTAATTGAGACTGGGGTATGGTAGGGTCATTCCCTGAAGGTGACTAGGGTGTTGTCTGCCCCATAACAAAGAATGTAGAAGTTCCTTTGAAGCAATGCCTGAACAAGTAGTTTTGACTGAACAGTCTCTGGTCAAAAGATTGCAGACAATGTGACCCATATCTGAGATAAAGGTTTATTACTTAACCCTTTATTGAATACATTCACAAATTATGCAAATATAATATCTAAACATTGATGTTAAAAGTATTCAAACTTAGAAATGTTTATTATAATAAAGATTTTTGTATGTAAAAATATGTAATGTTTTAAATTCAAGCTAACTGATTTATAAAATTCTGTGTTGACATTTGTATTATGTAATACAGAATTGAGTAGAATTAAAACTTTTAAAGAAAGAAAAAGATACAAAATAAAAAGGGCAAGTACTGAAACATGTTAGTAATATAATAGTGAAAAGAGAATTAACATTAAAAATGTTATGCAATAACTTTTTCTAACTCTTTAACATCAATTATCTTCTTAAGTCCTTGGGAATGTCCAATAAAGGCAACTTTTGATGCTTTAAAACAATATCACAGTTGGATTTCCAGATGAAACACATTATAAAATCAGTCTTTTTGATTTCAAAAGTCCATTGTGTACTACATTCCCAAAAACATTTTTGCACTATTTAAAGGACCTATAACTCTTGAGTTAAAAAGATTATTGATGGCTTGCTAGATAGGAATGATTTTACAGCACACACACAACAAATATTCTTCTGTTTTTTACTTTACATCCTTGCCTGTAATTCAATACTTTTTTTTTACAAAGAATCATGAATTCTCATTTATTCTCAGCCATTGTATTTTGGCACATGGCAATGCTTCTTGACTGAAAATGTTATCTTACTTTGTTTCTCATGTCTAAGGTCTGTATATAACACTTATAAAGTCCAGAGTCTGCTCTGCTTTCATGCATTTTTCTTATCTTTAATCAAGCTTAAGTGGGAAACATATAAAAAAAGAATGGTAATTTCATCATCTGATTTATAAAATTAGTCTGAAATTACATCCATTTTCACTTAAAAGTGCAAGCAAATCAATGTAAAAGTACTATAACAAGCTTTCTTAGAAGGGACTAGTCAGTCTCATGGTTCTACTATGAAATGACAATGTGCTGAAAGGATGAAAAAAATATCCAGAATTCACAAGGGCAAAAAACTAATTTTACTGTTTTTTTGTTTTTTTTTCAAGAGAGCAAGCCCCACCCACTTCGGAACTTAAATATACCAACTCCATAGTTACATCAACTCAAAGAAGGTAGATATCTCCCAAAATAAATGAATTATTACTGGTGCACAGTTAGAAACCACACCAGCAATGATTTTCTACAAGAAACAGCATTCAGTGTTAAGCATTTTGTCTTTTGTTCTTCTTCATGCTACTGACACTCAAACAATTTTACCAAAAGCATATGTAGGGGAGCCCAGTCTAATTTGTGGTTACATCAACTAAATATCTATTGAGCATTACAATATTTCATTATATAGAAGAACACAATTTGACATGCAGAAGCAAAAGTGAGATTAGACTCCAGATTATTAGAAGCAGAGCTATAGCCAGTAAAGTGGTGAACTGGGATTTAGTGGGAGGCTGACATCCTTTCAAAATGGATTATTAGTATTCAAATTATTAATCTGGATGACATTTGTAAGGGTTTGAATTAGTTCAGCAGTAAACAGAAAATGAAGGGAATGAGACACAATTATATCAAATCATTATTAATCCCACATTAAGGATAGATCCTTAATAGCATGAATATGAATTTGTCAATCTAAGTAATGAACTTGAAAATGAAGAATGAATATGTAGTAGGTATGTTTAGCAAACTAAAAAAAAATCCACACTTGAAATGAATAAAAGGCTATTTATTAAACAAGGGTAATTATTTTCATCCTGAAAATGAATGGAACTTCTTCACACAAAAAGTACGCTCTATTGTTTTAAATATCCAACTTTAATCACATGAACTAGTTCAATGTATATTGGCTGCTCAATGAATGACAACAACTGAAACATTCACAAAACATTTCTTCTTCTAGCCACTAATCTAATTATACCTTGTTTCTTTTCATTATATTGCCTACAACCTTAACTTCCTTCCTGCTTACCTGCTGGATTTATTATTGTTGTTTCTCCTGTTACAACCTATTACTACACTTTTTGTATATATAGCTATGTACTATTCCAGTGAGTACATTATGTTCTTCTTATCCATTGCATCCATAAGATTGTTTTGCTCTTTAATATTGTTAATTTGTCTCTATTTGTATGTATTTGTATGTCTGTTTGGGGCTTTTCCCCTTGGGTCTCCATTGAAAAAGGGTAAATTCTTACCCAGCTGGACCAACCCAGTTAACAAATGTGAAATAAAATAAATAAATAAAATAAAATCATTAGAACTTGGTATAAGCTTCCCAAATGTTTGAAAAACAGCAATATTAAGGGTCCAGTTTTCGAAATGTGTTGAAAATTAATGCAGTCATGAAACCCTTAACACTCCTGGGAACTAAAAGAAAATTGCAACTGTAATTTATTAATTCATGTTGTTTTAAAAATCAAAGTCTATCTCTCAAATTGTAAAAGAAATGTATGTCTAACACATTAATCTCAAACCTGTCAAATCTATTGTAGACTTCACTCTGTCTGTGTAAGACATTTCTTTTTTCTTTGCTCTAAACATTTCCAATTTGTTCAGATATACAGCCCTTAATGTACAAGATTTTTTCCAATATAGAAATCTGCATTGTATAATATAAAGCACATTATTAGAGGAGCAAGTATAGCCTTCTTTGGACCCCGGAGACCTGACTGAAATTGAATGTACTAAGCAGGTGCCACTTGTTCCAAATCTACATTAGCTGCAGTCCCAAAGGCATACGTTCCCTTAAGTTTCTTAGGTACTAATATAACTTGGAATAGGTCCTGTAAAAAAACAAACTTCGGCATTGCATTGAACCTCTAATCAAATATTATGCTGCTATTTCAATTAAACTATTTTATTTAAAACAAATAGAAAGTCAATGGCAATGATGTTCTAAGGATCATAACTGAAATGAAAGAAAACATTAAAAATAAGGACATTTATTTATTTATTTATTTATTCATTCCAGTTTGATGACCGGGGAGGTCCACTGGGCTCAGGGAGTATGTTTTCAGTGGAGGCCCGGGGAGAAAAGCTCCAACAATACATAGTTACATGAATAATTACTAAGAAACTTTGCATTACTGACAAATAAACAGGTAGCATTCATAAAGAAACAAACAATTACCATTTTGTTTAGGTGTAAAAGACAGGCAAATGGCCTTGAGGTTAGATTTTACAGTATAGTTATTTATACATAATACAAATGAGCAAGGTTAGCTAGGTGTGAGGTTAGCCAGGAGTAAAAGTGGAGGAGACCTTGAGAGGTATAGGGTGAAGAGTACAGTTGCATTTCCTGTTTGAGTAAAGGTGAGAATGAAGAAGAGTTTTAAAGTTTTCAAGGTTATCGCAGGTCCTAAGTGTGGAGGGAAGAGCATTCCATTTTTTGGCTAAGGTGAAGGAAAGTAGAAGATGACCAGCTGGGCACTTGGGATTGTGGATGGTGATTAGGTTTTGGTGGGTAGATCTAAGTGTTCTATGGGGAGTATATGGTTGGAGGATACTGGAAACTGCAGGGCACTTGGTAGGTTGGAATAGTAGTCTATAGGCAATTGTGATTTGGAGAAAGTCAAGTTGGTTATGGAGTTAAAGCCAGTTTAATGAGTGAAGGGAGGAACAGTGATGAGAGGAAGATTTGGTTTGGTAGCAAATTTGGAGATTTTATTAGTAAGCAGAGGGGTGTCATACAGTAGAGAGGGAAGGAGATAAGTAGTGGCGAGAGTTAGTCTGGTAGCAGGAGAGAGGAAGTGGTTGTTTCTATAAAGTAGGCAGAGTTTTATGTGTGTTTTCTTTATGTTTAGCTGGACGTGAGTATTAAATTTTAGGTGTTCATTAATGGTTACACCAAGAAGTTTGGCGGAGGGAATGACCTCTAAAATGGAGTTGTTATGGCTGGTTATTTGGAATGAGTTTTTATTAATAAGGGAGGACTTAGAAGGAGAGAATAGAAGGATTTTAGTTTTGTTAGCATTTAATGAGAGGAGATTTTGAAGCATCCAGTTTTCGGTAGTTGAGAAGGCTGTTTGTGTCAGTAGTTGGAGATCTGTTAAGTTGGAGGCACAGTAGATCAAAGTAGAATCATCAGCATATTGAACACTTTTAGCATTGGGTATGGCCTTGTAAAAGTCATTAATACAGATGTTGAATAGAACTGGGCCAAGTATGGATCCTTGGGGTACTTCAGTGGGGGTAGGACGGAAGGTGGAGGTGCCCTGGCCCCATTTCACAGCCTGGGACCTTTCAGAAAGATAACTGGAGAACCAGGAGAGAGTTTTGTGGGAGAGATTGAGATTAGACAGATGATTAAGAAGTTGGGTGTGGGAGATGGTATCAAAAGCTTTAGATAAGTCCAGCAGAACTGAGGATACTAAATTACCGGAGTCACGGGATAAATTGACAGTATGTAAGAAGGAGATAAGGGTGGTGTTCGTACTATGTCCTGGGCGGAAGCCATGTTGGGTAGGAGAGAGTAGCCGGTGTTTGGTAAAGAATGGCAAGAGCTGAAGGTGGATGCATTTTTCAAGAAGTTTAGAGAGAGGGGAAAGGATGGCTATGGGATAGAAATTAGATACGTTACAGTTTTTGCCACCCTTGTGAAGTGGAAGAATATATGCAGAGCGCCATAGTTTGGGTACATAGGCTTCAAGTAGGGATCTATTGATCAGGATGCTAATAGGGAGAGCAATACCATCGGAGTAAATATAAAAAAATAAATAAATAAATAACCTGGGGTACAATTGACTGGATCCTTTTCTTGCATTAGGAAATTAGGAAACAGCCAATGGTTAGTATTGTAAACGATACAAAATAATGTTTAATAATCCCACTGTATTCTAGAAATGTAACGCTGTTGTCAGGAGCCAGATTTGTTTGTAAAATACTAGTGACTGCCACTCATTTGTGTGATCCCTGCTGTGGGACTGTCTGGCTTTTCCTGACAGGTTGAATTGCCAGTTTACAGGGGATTTCCTCTTCCTCATAGTGACATAACCTCAGAGTTGGAAGATATAAGTAGCAGGGGTATGGGGGGTTAGAGCTCCCCAAATCATAGGTACAGTGAGGCTTGCCCCCCAGTAAAAAATGCTTTTCTGTATGTGATTCCCTTTTCTTTTTTTTTTTTTTTTTACTTCTGCTACTGCTCACATATAGAGATATTTGCTTACATGTGACTGCATTTATGTGAGATCATAGATTAGTTGAATGTTTGTCAAAGAACTGTGTTGTCACTGCTATATCAAAAAAAAAATACTTATTTTCCTGTCTTTTGTCAAGTAACTGTTCAGCAAGTGTCTCCCCTCTTTCCATGGCTAGAGGCACACATTTCTAACAGCTACCAAAACTTCCATCTCTACAAGTTCACTCACATTAGGCTGAATTTTCTGCAAAACAGTTGTTTGGACTTCAGCCTTCCTTTACTTTTAGGCCAGTTACTATCCAATCCATAAACGAACTACTAAAAGCATTTTCAAATAATGGGAACCAGGAACATATGGCTTATTTCCCTAAATTTGTAAAAGCTTGTAATTCTTTTATCACCATTTGCCTTAGAAAAAAATTATTTTAGCCACTTAATGAAGAGTTTTTTCTCCTGGGTTATGGAAAGTGCTAAATAAATTCACTCTTTGTCAGTGCCTTATTCCTACCTCTTCAGATTGCCTATAGCCATACCTCCCAACTGTACAAATATTCACAGAATGTCCAGATTTTTACCTCATATTTTTGGTCAGCAACTCAAAAAATTGTGGTTTTCTGGCAAACCATTGGTAAGTCATTGAGGGTTGAAGTTAGAAGATAATGACAGACATTTGAGTTTCAGACTTCATTCCCTTCAGAAAATACATGCTAATGCAAAGCATGTTATTCTATCAACTTTCTAAGTTTGTAAGAGCAATATTTAAAAAGTGTCCCTATTTTTGGGCCTTTGTCCCCCCATTATTTATGGCTTTGTCCAGATGTTGTGCTCTAAGAGGTTGAGAGGTATGCCTATAGCCAGTTTCTTTATTGTCACATTTCTTTGAAAACACTAGTCTTAGAGAACTTAAAAGCTCTTTGTTCTGACTATAAAGTCTTAACCTAATGCACAGTGTAGATTCCATAAAGACTACTGTACAACCACAGTAAATTGTCATCTTAACAGCTGAATGTACAGGGCTGCTGACACAACTTACTCGCACATGCTGTCTATTGTATCCTAATTATATTTACTGGAGGACACTAACTTGAGTTTGCATTTTCTTAGAGTTGCAATTGCTCACTTCTTTGTGGAGAAAGTTTTATATTGCTTATTAATGCTTTTTGGGTGGTCTGAAGTCAGTGCAGCTCAGAGGAAGGATAAGGCAGCCATTACATAACCCATCAGTAGTCATTACTTCTTTAAGATATCGCAACTGCAGAATGAGGACTATAAAGTTTGGTGGGGGCTTGTCTCATCATAGAGCGTGTGAAGGGGGCTTGCCCCCTTAAAAATAACACCACCTAATTGTTTTTGTCACTCAGTACTACATTCTTTCTCAGACTGCACGTATCCAAGCTGTAATTTCAAGGTTCTTTGGCTGGGCAATTGTTGATGCAAGAATTTAGGTAGATAACATCCATACATAGAAAATCCCTGTTGACAAAGACAAGCTCAGAATGGTTGTGTCTGTGAACTTCACCAAAGTTTTATTTATTTTTCTACCACATCCTTTTGTCTTATCTTACCCAACTTGGTGGAGACTGCTTATCGAGTCATAGCTTGTTACTAGACTAACGACCCAAGAGGGCCTTTCTAAGCCTAACCAAGTTTTCCTGAAAGAATAATGATGCCCTGTATCTAAATAGGACATTGACGGTGAGGTATTTATATGCTACCTCTGTCCATAAGGAACATGGGTGCCAGTTCCAGTGTAAATTTCCTTTTCCCCATCCACACTGGTCTGGAACTCAGTTTCACATGTATGCTATGGTTACAAAGCTGTCACTGTATTAGATTCATTAGAGTTAGAACGAAAGGTAGGGTCTCTCCCAGAAGCCTTATTGCAAGGGACCACACAAAGGTTCCTATTCCAGCATTTGCTAGTTACATACTTCTTTAGTCTGCTAAATCTCACACATGCCATACTGTAGGGATTACTGTATTGTAACTGACCTTGCAGGTGATGGTTGTAACTCCTCTCTCTGTACTATACGTCACCGCTCTCTCACAGTTTATGTAGACAATCCATTCCTGGTACACAATCAAATACCTTTCGATAGCTTTTCAAACATTTGTGTTGTTCAGTACAATCCTGTACATAGAACTGTAACAAAAAGTCTGAAGCATGCAATGACCCACCTCAGTGATTCTTCATCAAGTTTCAAAAAAACAATTCTTAGACTTGGCTCAGGGAATGTGGTTCAGCCTAGTACTGATGAATGTTGCTCACTGTGAAAAGAAAAGGCAGGACAAGAAAATGCTTTAGTGCATGATAGCCAACTGTTGCTACAAAGTGCGGCATTTCCTTTGGAAATATACAAAACTAAAACTAGGTAAAGGGATTCTTATTCCTACTATCAAATATGCACTTACCATCCTAACAGTAAACTCCATTAACAAGAACTGGAAGGTATATGAGCTTCTTAAAATCTAGTTTGCTGCAAACCCTCTCCAACATCTGAGCACTATTCAGTCACCCTTTTACTTTCTAAAGTGCTCCCTTTAACACAAATGCATATTAGAGAACTCTTACCTTGTTACTATCTGTGTGGAGGTTGCTTGTTCTCCACATGGCTTTCTGGGTTTCCATCACAATATATACTTTGTGTTTTGTTCCAAGGATGAATTCAAACTCAGCATTCCTTAGTTGTACTTAAGAGGTCTTCCAACAGTATTAACCCACAAAAATTGATGGGGTCATGGGTTGCACAGACTCTAGTTGATGCCTATCAGGGGAAGAGTCATGTGTACCAATGGCTTTACACATCCATGATGATGCACAGCACATCCTAGAGAGAGCAGTATAGAGCAAAGGCTGCATGATATGTTAGGGCTAGCCACACAGCAGTATAAAATTGTCTCTAGATGATTTTGAGATACTAATTGTTGCCAAAAAAAGAGGCATGGATATTTGCCAGTGCTATATGGGTGGAAGACCTGAACTACACCATGGGGTGCATGCTAATGGTGAAACAGGTCTACATGCCCATGTTAGCCAGTGTGTGCCCAAACAATAAGACCTATGAAATGTACAAAGTAAAATGAAGTCTGAGAAAGCAGAATCTTTAGGTGAAGTCACAGCAAATACAATCAAGGTGTTAGGTGTGTTAGAGGACACATGGGTGGTGCAGGTCCTCATCTTCATATGACGAGAGAAAGGCATTTCCCATATAAATGGACAACAGGCATTCTAGTGCCAGTATACAATATGCAAAACTGGGGTGATACAGCACCATCAAACTCCTGTCACATTGCATAAAAGTGCTGGACCTGCTGACTGATAAATATAGAGTCTACAAAAATAAAGATTGGTGATGAGCATTTCAGATTCAGATTTAGATCAGGATGTAGTTCAAAGACCCAATGTTTGCAGTTAGACAGGCAGTGGAGAAGAAGCTGGACTTGAAGAAAGAGTCCAAATGGGTATTCCTAGACACAGAGAAAGCATATGAAAAGATCACAAAAAAACTGATAAGGGCAGTTCTTTGAGGGTTCAAAGTTCTGGAAACATTAGTAAGATTAGTGTCAGCTTTGTACAGGGACTCAGTGACACAATGACAGTGCACAAACTCACAGAGGGGCTCCCAGTGGCAGTGGGTATGGAGCAGGGTTCAGCTTTCAGCCCACTCCTGTTCAAGCTGATGCTGGACTACATCAGGAAATGGGTCGGGGGAAGATCAACAAAGCTACTCTATGCTGATAATGTGACTCAACAAGCAGATTCTTAACAGGAACTTGAGCAAACAAAAGGGATCTGGAATGCAAAACTGAATGCACATAGGATGAAACTGAGACTGAGTATAGACAAGTCAGTGGTCTTGGGACAAAACTGAGGAATCAGAAGAAAGTGAAAACTGACAGTGAAGAGAAAAGAGTTAATAACTTCACGCATCTGAGAGGTATGGTTGAGGACAAGGGAAATCTAAGTGAGGAGGTCAAAGCTAGAATCAAAGGTGCTACAGCTAGCAGGCATAAAGTGCCAGGGGTAGTGTGTGAAAGAATAATGCCAAAGAAGTTGAAAAGTAAAGTGTGTAAAACAGTGGTATGATCAGAGCTTCTGTATGGCATAGAAACCTCGGTAATGAAGGTAGAGAAGATGAAAAAGCTTGAGGTAATGGATAAATGGTGCCTAAGATGGATAGCAAGAGGCACACTGTAGGACAAAGGAAGAAATGAAAACATCATCGGTGAAGCAAAAGCACCCCCACATGCAGAGAAGATCAAGGAGGACAGATCGTGGTGGTTCAGTCACATGTGCAGAAAAGCAGGAGATGATTTGGTAAAGCAGATTAGGGAGTGACAAGGAGAAGACAGTAAGAGAGGAGAACGTCCAGTCATGAGACAAATGGATAGTGTGAAGTCAGAGAATGGCACTGAACTATGGGGGTTAGAGACATCCCAAACCCATGTAAAAATGGGAAACTGGGAGTTGATGAAGATGATTTGTTTTACCTACAATAACTATAAGGCCAAAAATCACAAGATGGTAAAAGACAATTTGAGTGTGATGCATGGACGGAAAGGGCAAAACACTTTCTTCTTTTTACAAAGTTGATTTACGAAAATAAGGAATTGCAATTTTGATTTTAAAAAAGGTACTGGGAGCATCATATTTCAAATGTCAGGATGATATACAGCAAAAAGGTAGAATTGGCTGGAGGAGTTAACTATATTTTTAGCAATACGGAAAGGCACTACGCCAAAAAAATTGCTAGGCTTTACTGTTGTGTTTCTATAACACACAGTATAATGGATTGATGAGAAATGGCCTACATTATATATGTATGCAAAGAGTTACATAGAGCCAGTATTTATATGTGATAAACACAAAAATGCATTTCTTTAGACTATTGAAGACAAACACATGAGTGTGAGCATTCCTGTTTTATGACCTATTGTTGTGATTCATAGGATGGTGATGGCAAAGAAAATGTTTTTGACAGACTATGCTTACAACTTAGCTAGGGAAAACTGTGTACACATTTTTAGTATAATATACTCCACTATAAGTGAAGGCTGCAAACATTTCATTACATGGATATTGCTACTCATATAGGTAAACTGGTCTTGGCTGCCTATCATCTATGTGAATGAACGTGTAAAGCTCTGTCTTGCTTAATTTTGCCTTGTTCATTTGCTCATTTAAAACTCAGCAGGAAAAAAATAGGTGTAAAACTACATTAGCACTCCTTAATTCAATGCTTTCCCCCAGTGCCATTCACTAGACCACTTCCAAATAAATAAAACCATTAGAAACCTTCCTTATAATGTTATTTGTTGTGTTTTTCCACTGAGTTCTGGTTTTGTTTGTTGGTTTGGACTTTGATTTATACCATCATCAGAAAATTGTATTTGTGTTTGGGTTCATAGATTCATAGGACGATACTAGGCTCTTGGCACAGAGGCCTTTATAAGCCTAGCCAAATATTCAACCCATGTTCCACAAAGTCAGCACCTGTTTTCCCTGTTCATCAGGGACACAGGTGGGATCCCAGGGGTATATTTTCTGTTTCCCATCCAGTCGCCCAGGTTAATCTAAAAGAGGGCTAGTGAGGTACTGCTTGACATGGAGAAGAAGTCTGGGAAACCCAAAATAATGATCGACAAATTGTAAAACTATAAAACAAAAAAACAAAGAGGAGCAAGCAAGGTTCTGACAAACATTTTAATACAATAACAGATGAGCGCTTTCATCCAACATAAAACAAATGAACTTCATCAGATAAAATCACACCAAAGGTACTTACCATAAATAGGTTGTTCTTCCATCAATTAAACAATCAATTTCCCTCCAAAAAATGCAACAAGGAATTTGTTAAACAGCTACACACGATTTAGAATGATAAAACATTTGTCTCTCTCCTTTTGATTACTATACTTATACTGTCATTCAATTTTCATTTAAAGTGTAAGTAAGTTGGTTATTGATACAACCCACACATAAAGCATTTTAATGATTATAGAAGGTTAATTTAAGTATGTATTTAAGGTAACTGGATATGTAGCTTAGTATCCGAGTTTATAACTGTGGCCGGTTTTGGATACACGCACATAATATACCATAACATATTACATAGTATATAAATATTTATTATTATTTTTTAGTATTTGTTGGTGTATTTTAATTTTTTAGGTTATTCCATAACCTTATGATAGATGATAATAAGTTATGATTATTGTATTGTTTTCAGCCCCCCACACCCCCTCCCCACTTAAATATACTCACTCCAAGGTCGCACTACACAAACACACGAAAACACCACCATACAAGCTACATTCCCTTCACACACACATCACAGTCCCAAACACACTTACACACATTAAAGCCCCTAACCAAAACCCTTAAACATAAATACTGACCTGAACCTCCAGCTATCCAGTCACAAACCGCAACACCAGAAGCGCTAACTCAACATTTCCGGACTTCGAGATTTGAAATTCGTGCTTCTGGGGTTTTGGAATATTGAGCTTTTGGCTTTACAATCTCAGGATTCTGAAATTTGATATTTTAGAATTTCGTGATTATAAAGTGTTCCTATATACATATATATATATATATATATATATATATATATATATATATATATATATATATATGTGCGATACTATGATAAGCATTTTGTGATTTTTGTATGAAAATCATTGCAACATTAATGCAATGTTATCTTTGACCCTGTGATCTTTTCACATGGAAATGCACATAAAAATAGATTTTTATAATGATAAAGAAATATTTGAAAAGATTAATAATTATTTTTCAGTCCTGCATCATTTCCTTTCAAGCAATAGCTTGATTCTTTTTTAATGGTTTCATTAAGTTTGAGTGTTTCAATAATTTACTGAGTTATTTCTACTGGTAGTGTTAGTGTCAACCTGTGGATGCCACAATGTTTCAGCCAAGTAAACTGATAAAGTGCAGATATGCCAGACAAAATGAACATGATGTGTGTCTGTATGTGTGTTCCACATGTTACATACAGCTGTTTCCAAAGATCATGCTCATATCTGTCCATCACTTATGTTATCTCATAATGTACTCAGTCATGACTGTTTCTGGAAAGTTTAAATAAATATGCATAGTTTTTGTTAAATAACAAAAATATCTATCTAGCCAGCTACCTACATATATAGTACTGTTATTTATTATACTCTACATGACAGATATTTCATTATTTTTGTTTTCTTATTGTCCACAGAAATCTCTTGTCGAGGGGAATGGATCAGAGATTACTATCAGAAGCAGCAGGGGTATGCCGCTTGCCAAACGATCCAAAAAGTCTCGAGGTTAGACTGCAGGGGAGGGTGTTCCACTGGTCAGTGCTGTGGACCTCTAAGGAGCAAACGGCGGAAATATGTTTTTGAATGCACTGATGGATCATCATTTGTGGAAGAAATTGAGAAGGTGGTGAAGTGTGGCTGCAACAAATGCCCCTCCTAAATAGTTATCATGTTTGACCCTTTAAAACAGTATGTACTTGTCAACAATGCCACACTAAATAATGCTTGATAGCAAAAAAAGAGAAATATATTGTAAAATACAGAACCAGCGTATTTTTATTGTAAGTATCCAGAATGTTTTTCTTCATTTTTAAAGTTAAAAATAGCTGGACTCACATCTCACTTCATAAAAACCTTGACATTTACCAAGAAATGGAGAAATGGAACAACTACACAGATAAGGGAAGGGATATTCTGACAAGAAGCTTATCACTTTTAGCGTGGTGTAATATGGACAATGGTATACATCTAATGGAAAATAAATCAGTATTATGGAGCTATGAAATTCAGGTCAGCACTCATGACAGAAGAAGTGAACAAATGGCCAGTTTGTGCTTTACTGTCTCAGTATATCCCAGTAACAATGTCTTCTGGATATGGAAATATGCACAGTATGATTCCCAGAGGCATCCAGAGTGTGTTGTTTGGTAATTAATTCCAAGTTACATCACCAAGAACAGTATTTGGAAAAAGGGGTGGGGTGGGGCGGGATTTGTTCGCTGGAATGAACTGTTGATTTTTTAAAACATAGAAGATTGTATGAGAGGCTACTGTTTTTGTATAATGTAATAGTGTAAAGATGCTAACAAAAATACACTTACTTATTGGTTTAGATTACCCTTTTTCCAGTATTAATGTTTTGTAATATAAATGTCAAATGGGATTTCTAAGACAGACTGTCGATGTATGAATTAGTGTTATTGTTTATTTGTGTTTTCTTTTCCATTTTACATGAATCTGCAGTATTCAGATTATCAAATATTTATTATTATTGTTGTTATCAGAAGGACTTTGTACCTAACATTTTAGTTTGTCAATGTCACTCCATTTTCAGTTCTGTACTCTATGATTAATTTATATTTATCCTGATATTTTTTGTATTTAAAAATTAAAATCAGGATGTATTGAAATAGAAAAAAACTAACTTTAGAGATGTATCACCAAGTAATTAGCTTTATTGGGTTGCTTCTGTTTAATATCAGACCACTAGCACACTGACAGTACTAAATTTTGATTCATACTCTTGCCTGCAGGTATTGTATAATGGAAATCAGTGTACATTTTTGTAAAATCTCCTCAGAACTTGTACTGTACCAGAGAAAGCTGCGTTTTTACTAGATATTATTTGTATAGCTATAACTTCCCCTACATGCTTACAGGAATAAACATGCTATGTAGAACACAACTTTAGTAAAATATACCTCTTTTTATGGTCAGATATTTGCTTGATGCTCCTTATCTTTTTAATAGAGTGTACTATCCAAAACTGTGACTTTTTTCTAAATAATAAAGCTAGTTTTGTTACCCCCATGATTCGTGTTAACATGTTGCTGCTAAGTTTACAGTGTAGAACTGATAATAATATGTAGTAGGTGGTACTCTTTCTAAACAAAAATGAGGAAGCCTGTACAATGCAGCTTTATTTCCATTTTTTATGAGAAATTTAGATGTACATGTCTAATGCTGTGTGCTTCATCTCACTTTGACTGATATCAGTAATACCACTGATGTTTGTAAATTAAACATATATTTACTTTACAAGCAGTTCCTGTGTTCTTGTTAAAAAGGTTGCTGTCACTGAAATGTTAATAAATTTGTATAAGACACATTAGCAAGATATGCTTTATATATATCAAGGCCAGATTCAGTGTATTTTACAAAAAGACCACTTTAGTTTGAACTTTATCTACATTCATTATTTGTCTTTCTTTGAATTATATGAGTGCCATAGTCTTAAAATGCCACATGATCAAAATGCAAAACGTTAAGCCCAAGCCATAGAAATCGCAAAAAGACGAAACCTCAAAACAGTGAACTACAGAGCATCAAAAACAGCAGTATTTAACTGCTGCAGCAGAAGTATTTACTGTTCAGTTGAAGATGCAGATGAAAGTATATCAGAGATGGCTGCAAACTATCCAGTGACATTGGTCAATACTTACCAGCTGACAACATTGCAGTAAGGTAAGGCAAGGAAAAGATCGATTTTAGATGGCTACTGATGTTATTTCTATCTTATTTCCGTTACTTGGATGGTGATGCATGGTATTGTTTTTTCAAGCATTCACCCTGACCTACAGTCTCACTTACAGCTCAGCTATTGCATTTTTCAGCGTGTTTAAATTTACATGCAAAATGGTCGAGCTGTTAGTAAGACTGTAGCTCGGGATGAATGCTTGAAAAAACAGTACCATGTATCACTATCCAGGTAATAGAAATACAATAGAAATAGCATCAGTAGTCATATAAATCCAGCATTTCCTTCCCTTACTGCAATGTTGTCAGCTGGTAAGTATTGGCCAATGTTACAGGATGGTTTGCAGCCATCCCTGACATACTTACATCAGCATCGTCAGCTGAGCAGCAACTGTTTCTGCTGCCACAGTTAAATGCTGCTGTTTTTAATGTTCTGTAGTTTGCTGTTTTGAAGTTTTGTCCTTTTGCGATTTTTATGTCCGGGGCTTGACATTTTGAATTTCAACCTTGTGTGATTTCAAGGTCATGGCAAGGATCCATTTTGTTTCATAAGTAAGCATGTTTGTGAAAATAGAACAACAATACAGAACACTGCCTTTCTTTTGACAGGTTTGAACAACTGTCACCTATAAATTATATTATGGTCAAGTTGTGTTTGACAAGTGTATATAACATTTACAAATGGCATGGTTGTCATCAGGCATGCACTTAAGCATATGTGAAAATATTAGTCTGAGCAACTACTCATTTCTTCCTGCAAAACTTTCTTTCTTTTTTTTTTGAGCCAAGTAAAAAGTATGTTAAAGGGTTATAGTCATAAACTTCAGAAGACGTTGTGGTATCTGTTTCAGACTCACATTCCAGGGAAACAAAATCCACTTCTGACTATCCATGGAAGTAACTATTTTCAGAGATGTGTTACTGGGTTGTTATGTATTCTTTGAGATGAATTAATTTCAGTGAAATAATAGGGAGCTAATGGGCACTTGTCTGTCTGACTTGCATGACTAGCAAGGTGTTTACTGTCATGTCAGTCAGCATATTTTGAGTGTGTGCAAGTGCGTATCAGAAAAGAGTGCCTGAAAGTGGAACTGTTTGTGTGCGGTCAGTGGACAACTAAGTTACACTTGATGAATTCCCCTTCCAATATTAGAAATGCAGTCTTCTATGGTGAATTAACTTATCATCAGCCAGCTGTCCTGCAGCAACATATATTGTGTAATCACTGCTACACTGATCATGGTGGCAAAAAATATATTCTACTTTATGAAAGCACAGGATCCTCTAGGAACTCTAGATGCTTATGTTTATAAGATGTACAAAGAATCAAAGAAGCAACAGCTCTGTGTTTGATGAGTTATAATATGGGGTAATAAAACAGTGGCTTGTAATCTAAGAAATGATGAAACAAATGGAAGGCTATTAAGACAGAGATGGCCATAATAAAACCTGTAGCTGTGAGCAGGCAAATTAAGTGACTAGTGAAATAGACTATGAGTCAAAAAGTAAAAAATGAAAAACAAAGTTAGGATATGTGGCAACTGAAATAGCTTTGAGAAGGAAAGCCACATGAGAACCCAAAATGAAGGACAATCAGAAACCTGCACAGTTTTAATTCATGCTTCAAACTGTAGGTGTGGGTATATGCATGAAAGAATAGTTGCTCTGTATATGGTCAAACTTGCACAATTTCTGCTTCATAAGGACATTTTTTCTAAGGTGTATAAATGGAGACACAATTGCATTCAAAAGGTCTTGTTTGATGTTGAACAAATGTGTTAAATTTAACTGCCTAAGGGCACTACTTATATGAAAATACTTCATACAGTAACGTCTGAAAATACATCTGTGGCAGATAGGAGAGGAAGTCAGAGTGCTGAAAATCAATATGCAGAATTTAAACTAAGCATAAGAGCAGAAAATAACATTTGCCAGAGTATATTTTTAAACAACTGAGATCTAAAAATACAAGAGAGAATTGTGTGAATATTATTAACATGTTCTGGCCAGCAGGAGGCACCAGTGGGTGAAAAAGTAATTTCATGATTTTAAAAATAAAATATTTATGCAGTTTTTTTTTTCAAAAATCAGCACTGAGAAAATACATTCTAATATATTGGTTTATTTAGCTTGTGATAAACTAGGAATAGTAAAGTAAATTCACATTTTGAAATCAAATAATGCATATGATGCAGTCTCAAAGATATTTAAAATAATATGCACAGCCACAGCAGTGATATCCTGTGTGAACAATGTGAGTTATTTAGAGGTTTGCTAAGAATTATCGCTCAGTGTATTGATTGTGATACATGCTCCTAGAAAAGTACAAGTAGCTCCAAGGAGCAAAATGAAGAAGAAACTGAAATAAACAAAGAGCTACAGTGGCATCAAGAACCAATCAAAGCCAAAACAATGGATGAATAATATGGGCACTGCTGAATACCAATTATAGATATATAGATATAAACAGAGAGAGACAAATTTGCATTGATTTTGCTACTCAGGTTTTAAATATATTGATTAAAGGAGAACATTTCCTATTTCTTAAGCATAAAGAAGTAGTCTCAGAATGCTAAATGCTAATTTGTTTCCAGTGCTAGATGCAAACAGGGGTTTCTGAAAGTCAAAACTAAATGAAGCAAGCTTTAAATTGTGCATATTTCATGAGTTATTAGGAAGATACATATTTCCTTTAGATATCAGCAGCAGAGGTTTTCCAAAGAGCTGATGCTGAATATTATAATGGTGTTGTATATAAAACTGTAAGAAAAAGACATAACCTGGTAATGGAACTTTGAACAGGAAGAGAGTTTTAAAATGCTCAATAATCTATTTACAAATGTTGCACTAGTAAAATAATGGGATTACATTTGCCAGTTGTATTACAAACAGAAGCCATTCAGAATGGCATAAATGCTGCGATACTACAAGAGAATGGACCAGTTGCCTGTGAGATAAGAACATTGATAGTTGCAAAAAGATGTGATTCTACAAAATAATGGACCAGTTGCCTGTGAGTTAAAAACATTAACAGTTGCAAAGAGATATGATCAGTGAGAAAAGGAAGTATTAGTAATAGAATATGAGTGGGATATATTTCATGGATGTGTTTATGCTAAAACAATGAAACAGACCACAAACTCTTGTAGAGCAGATCTGGAAAGTCTTTATACAAGATACCCCTGGGGTTGCAGAGATACTCCTGAAGTGCATTCAAATGACTCTCTCTCCCTCTCTCTCGATATATATATATATATATATATATATATATATATATATATATATATATATATATATATATATATATAAAACACCAAAAACACACACTGGATTTCAAAAAAGTCCAATTCAGTGCACAGAAAAAAAACTTAGACAAACATCATGAAACTCAAGCCCTTGAAGATGCTAATAATCTTCACTGACTCTATAAAAGAACCAAACGCATTTCTTAAATCAAAACCAAAGCAGTTTCCCTGCAAAATATGCAGTTATCTCATTGGATTTCATTATATATAATATACATCCTAGTAATGCTATCTCAGCATCTATTGCATAATGGAGGCCTTTGGTGCCTGAAATAGCATGAGACAATTACTAATACAGTACTAATCTTCATATGCCAATAATCAATTGCCATCTTAAACACAGCCTGGGAAAATACTTAAGCAGCTTCAATGTTTTGTATAATGATGTGCGTGCAACTCAGACTGTGCCTGTAAATTGTGTATTGTGATCAGTGTACCACTACAGAAAATAAACAAAATAAATGAATTCAGTTTATTAGTTTAACAGTCTTCACTGACAGACAAAAAATGTTTACCACTTAGAAATATTTTGGTATGATTTGTTGCATAATCTATAACAAACGAATGAATTCTATATGCATTAGCACATGCCAATGCACTTATGGCTCTGGATCACCCACAACATATTTGCCTGCTGGGTTCTGTTTAGTCATTTTGTTGTGGAGATTTAACACGGTATACATATGAATGAACATGTAGATAAACATATACTTCAGCTTTAATCAAGCTCTTCATCCCGTTTCCTAAATCAATTTTGTTTTAGCTTTATTGCTTCCTCGATCCACTGTATACTTTTCCAAAATATTATTTTCTCATAAGCCCCAGCACATATAGTGCATAAATATTATATCATCTGCATAACTTACTGTGCCTATTTTAATCCCAGAAATTATAGAGGAATCTTTAGTGCATCTACAAAGACTTTCTAGCAAATGGTTACTCTATAAACAGACAAGAGACCTAACGACAGACAAGGTGAAGAAGCAGACCTAAGTCCTAAATTCATTGCAGTGTCCAGCACTTTGTTCAAAGACTCTAACTGGTTAGTTGCCACAAAATATTTACATCAGTTATCTATATACCACTCCTTACCTCTACTGATACTCTTAAAGTCATCCTTTAACAGCTTCCCAAGTATGTAAAACACCATATGATTATTATTTTAGGTATTGTATCATTAATTAGCAAGGATAGAACAAAATAAAACCTGTCTTAGCTTACCTCCAGTTACCACTTTAGCCATTTAGTCAAAGTAGGAATTAGACCCGGTCCACTCACCAAACATTCATAGATTCATAGGTTCATAGGTTGGTACTAGGCTATCAGCCCTAGGGCCTATACAAGTCTAGCCATAACAATTCCCTGGCTACTTCTTCCCACAATATTTACTTCCCTGGACCCCTGTCTAGCAGGGTGACTGACGTGATCCCTGGGGTGAATTTCCTATCTCCCATCCAATCATCAAGGTTCCTTTAGAAGAGGGCCAAAGAGGCGCTCTGCTTGACATGTATGGGCAGTCTATCCCAGAGTCTGAGGAGTCTCTGGGTCAGGAACTTCAATGTTAGTTATCATTCTAAGAAAATATACCAGGCAATATAGATGCCATGCAGATACTCCAACCAGTGTTATGTGATGACTGTCCTATCATTACTTACTGAGCCCTTGCCTGAACAAATAGGCTAGAAGGACAGACCCCTTACTATGGTCCAGGTGATCTGAGTTCAATTAATGGACCACTCACTTGATATTGCATGCAGAGGAGGATGGGCTTACTCAGTCTAGGATGGGAGGAAGTGTGAGTGCACAGGTGTGCATAATGATTGTCTGGATCCCCCAAGTGGAAACTAGAGAAATTGCCATGCTGTACCTTCTATGAGTAGGTTGGGAATCTTGCTGATGTCGGCTCCTTCAGGAGGTGAGGGGCAGTGCAGAGCTAAGGTTTACTGAATGTCCCACTCTTTGACTCTTACTGGGCACATGCTGGCACTTAGTGCTTAAAGGCACAAAAACCTGAAGGACCCATGATGACTATATTAATAAAGGCCTGTTTTAGTTGACCCTCATCCAAGAGATACGAAACAAACAGGCCAATTGGCTGGGAGGGGCTTATGACTGACAGGTAGTGGGAGCAATATCTGCTAAAAATACTTACTGTTTACTTATAGTTAAAAAATTACCTCCAGAAAGTTTACCCAACAAGAATATTCATGACTCATGTAACATTGTTTTCTATACATAATGTCATATACCAGATTGGAGTAAACTCAAAAATATGTTACTCCTCTTCCTCATTATCTGCCTTCCTTTTCTCCTACTCAAGACAAGTTAGTTGCACTCAAAAGATCAGACATCAGGGTAAAGTCACATGATTTATTACAGATTAAAAATGTATTAAAGCTAGAGATGATGCAAGGAAAGGCTGGAAGGCACACCCTACCAATAGTAATAACCTTTTAGATTAGAGGCTACAAAGAGATGTAAGAAAGAAATAAAACTAACACAAAGTAAACTATTTCAGGTATGTACGGGAAAGGCTTCTTAGTTATGTATCAGTTCAGACAATTCTTGTAAACAGTGAGAAACATAGATGCTAACAAGCTATTTCTAAAACATGCAGCACTGACTTTATTTAACAATCACCTGATAAATATAATTAAAGATATTACTTCTCTACCTACTGTCACAGCACCCACATTCAACAGTACACAACTAGTATTTCCATTCTCCAGAGTAAATACTTCCAATAATTACCACTCTACTTCAAAAATCAAAGTCCAAAGTCTTTCAGATAAACTTAACTGTACCTATAAGCATTAACTTCACATAGCCCACCCTAGGCTCCTAAAACTCAGCAGTCATATTCTTAGTGCACTATTTGTTTAGATTTACAATTATACACTTACAACTTGCTCTATTCCGCAGTGCTTTAAGCATGCAATGATTATTCTAATACTCAAAGTCTCATGCTTTTCCACTGCAGAGGACCCATTGCAAACCTTTGTCCACTGGTTAATATTCATGAAAAAATAATTTATTAAATTCTATTACAACATTTTCACAGACAAAAAGCATAAACTTCACCCAAACTGCAGTATATTTACAAGGCAAATTTATGATAATATGGAAAATGGAGGATGTTTACTAGTTCTATTTTTCTAGATATAAACTGAGGCTTTGAGACAGACCATATTAAATTATTAGAAAGACTGTCCTCCTGTGATTTATTGAATAAAGTAAATATACGGTTTAGAAATATATATAGGCAGAATTAAGCCCACTTTTATGCCCACTTTTTTTGGGAATGAACTATTTTGTGAATCTCTTTAGTTTAATTTGTCTTCTTAATGAAGGTGATATTGTTATTATCACATCTGAAAAAAATAACATTTCATCTCCAATGTACTGCAAGAGAACTTTAAGGTACTATGGAATTATCTTATGGCAAACAAACTTATAATTCATACAGCAAAACATAATATACTGCTATTTGGCACCTCTCAATGTCTTAGGAATGCAACCAGTATTATAATCTATAACACAAATTGAACATTATTAACAGTAAGTACATCATGGAAGTATTCAGGAATCATACTCAACCCTAATCTTTGCCTCATTCTCCACACAGAAAAAAAACAGTTAACAAGATATTGACTCAGCTAAAGATTTCTTACAAAATGTCTAACTCACTGACATTAAAAGCCAGATGAGCCTGGGTTTGAATATTCACTGTGTGGCATTTATGTGCTTATTTATTTGTTTGTTTACTGGGATGGCCCAACTGAGCAAAAGTTGCCCTTTTTCACTGCAGTCACATTAAGAAAAGCTCCATATAAAGGACAACAAATTACACATTATTTCTTTATTATATACAGATAAGTTTGAAAACATCAAGGCATCATTCATGTATAATCAATAGTTACTTACACACAGGCTTTCCAAGATGTCTGCACACTAATCAACAGCATAATTTTAGCTCTCCCAGTGTGAAAAAATAAACAGATAAGGGCCAGTAATTCTGCCTACTTTACTAAAAATAATTTTCTGGCTAATAAGTATGCAGTCTTAAAAAAGAAATTGATGCTATTACTTCTTTTTTTTTTAGAAAGCATCTATAGGGAAGAACAATTATTAACAAGTGCAAATAAAGTTTTAACTAAGAGGCATACACATTTTGCAACCATTTTATGTAAGCCTTTAGAAAAAGTAGGGATGGAAAAAAACTACATCAATAATACTTTAGTATGCAGACTAGATATGTCTGTAGATAATTCTGTGATTTGCCAATCATTTGTGAAAATTGGCGCATCTTAAAAGGGAACACTAATATTTATAGAGGAGTAAGGAATAAGCCAAATTTTGTTTATACGAAAAATAATTGTTTAAAAACTTTGTTACAAAATGAAAATACTTTAGTGAGACCTGTTCCTACTGCTAAAGAAAAAGGCACTTTTAAATGTGGGTTATGCAATACCTGTAGATTCATTAGTGAAGGTCCATTTATTATTTTACCTCATATGGAAAAGACTATCACTGCTACATGGAGATTTACATGCAATACAAAAGGTGTCTTTTATATTACTGTTTGTTCAGGCTGTGAGGCGTTCTATGTTGGAATGACCTTCAAAACACTAAGTAAGAGAATTAAAGAACACCTTCATTCAATCAATTGTAAAAACACTAGCAATGCAATTTATAAGCATAGCATAGTTTGTGAAAAATACAAAAAGTTCCTGTTTTTTGTGTTAGAACAGGTACTTGAAGATACAAGGGGATGTGACTTGAAGAACCATACAGGTAAAAGGGAGACTGTGTGGCAAATATGTTAAGAACTGATGAATATCCTGGGCTTAAATAATCCATAAAAATTGTTTCCTAAAAGACAGAAGGCTAAAAGCTAAAAGTGCAAATTGTTAGGTAATTTTAAATGTATTTCTTGTGTATAATATGTTTATACATTCCTTCTTTTTAACGTATTGCTACAAATTTTTATATTTCTTTAAAAGCTAATACATTTTAATTAATTGACTAATTGAGGATGTAATGTGATGGAGGGTTTATATTTAAATAGCAAGATGTTTGTAAGTCTTGTATTTTCTGATGAAGTCTGTGTGGACAAAAAAACAGATGTATTAAAGTGGAGTATGCTTAATTATTTGGCAGTGTTATTTCTCCATTGCTACAGTGTGGTTTTGACTAATTGAGGATGTAATGTGATTGTAGGGTTTATATTTAAATAGCAATATGTTTGTTAGTCTTGTATTTTCTGATGAAGTCTGTGTGGACAAAAAAACAGATGTATTAAAGTGGAGTATGCTTAAATATTGTGCATTGTTATTTCTCCATTGCTATAGTGTGGTTTTGGTTTGAAGTACGTTTGAAGTTTGCCACGTATCGGTTTTCCTTTTCTTGATGGAGTTTTTGTGTAATCAATAGTTACTTACATACAACCTTTCCAAGATGTCTGCATATGGATCAACAGCTTAATTTCAGCTCTCCCAGTATGAAAAAAGAAACTGGTAGATAAGGGCCAGTAATTCTGCCTGCTTTAGTAAAAGTCAGTTTCCGTCTTATAAGTACACTTCCTGGATCAAGCAAAGAAAAACTTAGAGAGCCTGAAAGAAAATCAACTAGAAAAAGTGAAGAAAAACACTGACTGGGCAAGATCCTACAACTGTTCAGCAAAAAGCAATTCAAGCTCCAGCTATGGTACAAAAGATGGCTTTCAATAATTTAGAGGAAAAATAAGTCAAATGTGCTCAGAGATTATTAAAATAATTGAAACATTGAAGGAGTATATCAATACAAATAACAAAAGGCTAGAACAAAAATGTAAGAAGTGTAAAAGTGCATGGACTATAATACATGTAGAGTTTATTTTCTTTTTTACATTCGCATAGGTGAATGACAAGTTTTTTGTTTAAGCATTTTTTAGTGTATGTATAAATTAGAGATCACAATGCAATGAATAGTGCTCCTTTAGCAAATAAATAAGTGTTAGTTGAGATGTCATTTTATTCTTATGTTTCCATGGAAACCTGCTGACTAATGGTGAAAGCAATAAATTGAGAAGTCTGGACATTGTTTACTGAGAGAAACATAAAATTACTAAGAACAAGAATAAGAAGCTCAATAAAAAATAAAGTTTGAAATTATTGGAAGTGAATATGAAACAGCAGGTTTTCTGGTAACTAAATACTTTAATGTATTTATTACAACAATGTATAATTTAGTTTTATTTAAAGATAGCCAGTGCACTTTTTTCTTAAGGCTAAAAGTTGATGCTTTCTGAAAGAATATAAACTGTTTTTCATATCTGGGAGGGGAATAAAGATAAAACAAGAACAGGCACCAATTAAAGTAAGCAGGAGCACAAGCTGCAACATGTGCTTTAACAGGGATAACCTTAATTTTAAGTTAGTTAATGCCTGTGGGTGCACCTGTCATTTCATTAGTTGAAGATATACATAGCCCTGTGTGTTTGGTTTAAGATAATAGCTTCTGGGGTTGTGCTCTCTATAAGAATTTTGGATTAGAGAAATTAGGGAAAGGCGCATAGTAGTCTGGGGGGGCAAATGTGGAGAACAGCATCTCTCGGTAATTAGGGCAAAGTAGTTGCTGCACTTATTGTTTAGGGGAGAGGCAAACAGATCACAGCAAGGCTGGTCCCATTGATGGAAAATCATTTCCACCACTTTTGGATTGAGAGACTACTCGTGAGGCACAAGAATACATCTGCTGTTTGTCCACTATTACACTGGATTTCTCCAGACTTTGCATTGCTATCAGAAAGTAGTTGGAGGAGATCATCTACTGCCACAATCTGAGTGCTTCTTGACAAAGGGGGTACGATTTTGTTCTTCCTTGTTTGTTGATGTACCAAACTAATGACATATTGTCTGTTTGGATTGCAATCATTCCCAAAGAAAGAGTAGTTTGAAATGCTTTCAATGCAAAAAACAAAGCTCTTAGCTCCAGAACACTGATATGCAAGTTGACCTCTGTAGAGGACCAAGTGCCTTGGACAGTCTTGCCCAGAAAATGCCCCCCCCACCCTATCTGCGAGGCATCCATGGTCACTATGGCCTGGGTTCTAAAGGGGTGAATGGGTGACCTAGAAGAACCTCTTTGGAAAGTATCCACCAAGCTAGATCTTTTCTGCAGTGGTTGGTGATTTAAATCTGGTCCGACATGGGATGGTGTAAAAAGGACCATTGAGAAGGTATAAGCCATTGTAGATTCTCATATGATACCTCACTAGGGATACTAGTACTATAGTCACTGCCATGGAGCCCACAGCCTGTAGGATCAGATGAGCAGATATTTTTTGCTGTGTATTAGCCTTTGAACCTGTGTTCTGATTCACTGAAGCCTTTTGGGAGGAAGAGAAGCTACGGTTGTTGTTGTTGTATTTAGTATAGCCCCTACAAACTCTGAGTCTAAAGTCTGAGTTGGAGTCAACTGGGATTTGTTGTAGTTTATTGTTATCCACAAATAAGCACAGGTCAGGAGAACAGAGTCCCTTGCTTCTATCAGACGATGCCTGGTCAGAGTGGTGATAAGCCAGTCATCCAAGTAGGGAAACACCCAGAATCCTTGGAGTCTCAAGTGAGCTGCTACTGCTACCATGAATTTGGTGGACAACCCTGGAGGCTGTGGTGACTCCAAAGGGCAGCACTCTGAACTGGTAATGACTGGCTCCCAGCTGGAAGCAGAGAAATCTTCTGGATTGTTTGCCCATTTTTATATGGTAACATAAATCCTGAAGATCTATTGAACACATCCAGTCACCCTTCTCCATGAAAGGAAGTATGGACTGTACCATGGCCATTCAGAACTTGGTTTGATAAACTGACTTGTTCAGTGTGTTTAGATCCAAAATTAGTCTCCAGTCCCATGTCTTTTTTGGCACTAAAAAGAATCTTAAGTAAGTTCCAAATTCTATTTGGTCTGGAGGGACTTCTTGGATGACTCTTTTTTTTCTATCAGCTTTTGAATTTCTACTGCTGCTTGTTTCCTCTGACTGGGTGGAACATCAGGGATGTTTTTGCATACAGGAAGAAAGAGAAAAGGGAATTGAATAACCTCTGGAAATGATCCTCTGCACCCAGGAATTGGACGTTATTTGTAGCCAGGCATCTTGGTGCAGGGATAAGAGCCCCTCCGACTGCCTCCAGTGGAAGACAAGTGGGCTTCTGTTCAAGAGTATTGACAGGGTTTCCCTGGGAAGGAATCCCTAGAATTCTGGTTCTGTGAGCTACGTCTGCCTTGCGGATGGTGTCTTTTGTTACAGTTCTCCCCTCAGCCTCTGGGGAAACTGGTTCCATGTCTGTCCCAGAAAGCCCACATTTTTCCACTGCTCCTAGGATTCCTGGAAAAGTATCTTTGAGGAGTGGAAAAATGTACTCCTGCAGCAGAAATAGTCTTACCATCCTTCTCACACCTGGATAACATTTCTCCTACCTTGGAGGCAAACAGAGGTGATCCATCAAAAGCGGCATTGATGAATGATAACTTAAATGCCTCCACAAAATCACATAGACATATCCACGCATGTCTCCTTACGGTTACGCTTGAACCCACTGCCCTGGTGGTCTCTTCAGCTGCATGTGCAATGAGCCTCAAAGACTAGTTTGACACAGACTCTAGGGTAGTTAATGGGAAGCCAATTTCTCTTGGACTCTCTCAGAGACCGATCTTGTTAGAGTATCCAATAGCTCCTTGATCAGATCCCTTTGAAGTCTGGTAAAATGTGCCAGGAAGGTCAAAGACCTTAAAGTGAAGGTCTATGAAGTGTAAATCCACTTCCCAAATCTATCCATTGCCTAAGACTTCTTGTTGGGTGAAAAGATGGAGGAACTCTCCTCAGTGAGTTTCTTTTGAAGAACTGCTTGTCCTCAGGGGTGGATAAAATTTTGTCCAGTCTTTTGGGGATAGGTTCAGTGTATCTGGTGCCTTCCACGACTGCTGCAAGATCAACTGAATGAGCTTGTCAGAGGGCGGACTCACCCAAGATGTAGAATGGTGGATACCAAAAGCCTGCAGGTACACCGACTCCTCCAAGTAAGGATTTTGGGGCTTCCAGTCACCCCTCCATTTCAAAATTTCTAAGATGTCTCCAAAGAAGACATCATCATGGGATGACCTTGGGGACCCTTCCCCCTCATCAAAATCGGTGTCTTCTGTGACTGATTCCTGTGAGGAATCTAAGTGCTTCCTCTTGCACTTTTTCTTCTGAGGAACTTCCTCAGGGGGATAGTCTGGGGAGGTATCAGAAAAGGACAGAATCTGAATCTGTGGGACTTGCAGATTCGGTACTCACTGCTCAAGTGGAGAAACAGGTCAAATAAGGGAAAGTGAGGATGGGGTATACTCCGAAGAGAAGAGACCACTGTAGACAAAGCCCTCTCAATTGCCTCGAATGCTGGTCCGTCTGAAGAAGGAAGGGATCCCAGAGCTGAGAGAGACTGCCTCAGAACTGTGGTCACTCCCCACTCCAAGATAGACCCCAAGAGAGAAGCCAGGGCTGAACTGAGTCATGCCAAAGCTAAAAGGTAAAGGGACAGCTTCAAAAAAAATTGGAGTTGACACTGGCTCCTCATAGCTGACAGGACAGATATGGGCCTGGGAGGTCTCCAAATCCGACAGAGCCAAAAAACTCAGGGTAATAATTGGCTTCAAAGAGAGAGAGAGAGTTCTCCAGAACTGATACAGTCGGCACCAGATGACTCAGCGGTGACATCTCTAAAATGTTAGAGGAGGTCAGAGGAGTTATTAAGGGGACAAAGGCTGAATCAGTTCCAAGACCCAAAGGAGTCATAGCTGAGGGAAGTCCTGTAAGTCCTCTCACCCACAGAATTTTATTCACTAGTTACTCCACATCAATTTCTGTAAGACTTTTGGTAGAAGGATAGAGCACTGGGAAGGTGATTCAGGCCTTTGTAAAAAGACCTTGGGAAATTCACCAGCAAAAGGGTCAATAGATGACAAATTATACCACTCTTGGCAAATCAAGTTGTTGAATTGTCTGTGCCCAGATAGTCAGTGTTGAAGAAGAAGTGGTGAAGCATTTGTCCTGAGCCAGTATTTGAATTTTCTGTTGTACCAAAGATTTTGGTGTAAAGGTCTCAGGAGCTGAAGCAGTTGTCAGTACCGATGACTTCTTTTTCAGCACAGAAGTTTTTGAATGAAAAGCCATCAGATCCATTGTACTTCATGGAGCCAAGGATTTATGCTTCTTGTGATTTGGTTCCAAGGGGGGTGATGGAACCTACAAGCTCATCTTTTTGGTCTTTTCTAACAATGATGAAGAAGAAGATGAGGAAGAAATATCAGTTTTACTCTTTTTAGCAGATATGGCCTCCCCAAATGCTGAAGGAATTAAGCCCTTCAACATGAATTTATTCTTTCAGTCGACGTGAGATCTGTGGCTAAAGTTGTAGCAAATACTACAGTCTTCTTGAAGATGTACGGCACCTAAACAATAGATGCACAAGAGATGTGAGTCAGAGAAAGGAATTTTGTGGCCACACTTCTGGCATTAATTAAAGCCAGTGGGGCCTTTGGGTTTGTCAGCCATAACAACAGAGAATGATAGAGAAAAGAACATCACACTTCTATGAAACTAGTGATAGGAAAGGCAATCAGAAAAAAAAGAGAAATAAATCAGAACTATCAATAATGATAGTTTTAAGTGTACCAAAGTGTATGGAGAAAGCATAACAAAACACTCTAAATAAAAGGCGTACTACCTTTTTTTTAGTAAATAAAAAAGAAGAAGGAGGGGGAATTATCAACAATTATACTGTCAATACACGTAAGTGATAGTAAAGGCACACTAATGTATGGAAAGATAGAAAGGAAGATATTTTTAAAAGTAATTACTACTCTAGGAAAAAGGTGATATTAAAATTTTTCAACAATAAATATTAAGAAATGAAGTTAGCTTCAGAGCTGAGGCAAACGTGTCTGTCCATAAAAGTGGCAAATGAGACCTGAGGTAACTGGGAGAGGGGTATTATGGGTAAGGGTGAAGCTCAAGAGTTTTTGGCTCATGTGAGCTGTAGTAACAGCCAAGTCAGTTCTGATATTGGAATCGAGCCCAATCATCAAGGATAAAATGAGAATTGACAACATTAGATCAACTGTTATAAAGGATCAACCAGCCAAAAATTAGTAGATGAATGTAATACAAAAGCTGGAAACAGGCAGTTAAAAGGTGTCATATATAATAGGTGAGAATAATAACTTCTTACCATAATGGCTACACTAAACATATTATTTTGGAATGGGAATGGCCTCACAGGTATAGACAAAATGGTAAGATTATTGAATTATATTAAGAAATGCAGAGTACAAATAGCAATGCTACAGGAGACACATTTGGAAAGAAGTGAGCATGTGAGTCTGATAAAGAAAGTATTTTAGGATGGATATTCAGCAGAATATCAGGGAGTAAGGAAAAGGAAAGTACTTGTACTAATTGATAGAGGAACTCCAATAGTGCTAGAATAGGAAAACAAAAGAGAGTAATGGTAGATTTGTGGTAGCAAGGGACTACTGACAAGGGAGGAGGACTATGCTGGCATGTATTCATATTCCACCTAAAACTGTTATGGAGCATAAGAACATTTTGAAAGAAATAATCAGCTTTCAGCAGGGAAAATTACTTTCAAGTGGGGACTGGAACTTGATTTGCAATAGTGAGGATGTATCTGTGGGACCTAAAAGGGAAAACATAAAAAACGGTAGATTTCTCAAGAAATTTATGAAAACATTTGGTATAGAAGATGTGACTTCAGTGGTAGGAACTTAGAAAGAATTTACATTTTATTCCCGAAGATACAGTAATTGAGCTGGACTAGACAGAAATAATATTTCACAGGAAAATATGCATTTAATTGAAAGATTTGATACACATCCAATAATTATTTCAGATCATGTGCCAATAACAGCCAAGATAAAAATGCAGGTTAATGCAGTAGAAATGAGACACTGGTGTTCTCTGTCCCCAACATACATGTTAAAAAGAGAGGAATTTAAGGAATGGGCAGTGGAAATTATTTGAGTGGTATTATGGAAGGTAGACATTTCTTCAGAAGTTATAGCTAGTGAGTGGGATAAAATGAAAGTGAAGTTCAAAAACAGGTTAGAAATAAAAACAAAATAGATATGGTTAAGACGTACCTGACAGAGGTTAAAGTACTGCAGAATAAAAGGGATCTCACAGAACAAGAAGAGGCACAACTGGGGGACTTCCAAGATGGCTAAACATTGAGCAACACCTTAATTCTAGCCCTCCCAGTCTGAAAACAGAAACTTAGCAGAGAAACCAGTGGACTTAGATTACTGGGTAAATTTCAGTAACTGGCTAGTAAGTGCATTGCCTGGATATCAAGAAAGAAGAAATACAGAGGACCTGAAAAAAAATCAGCTACAAAAGGCAACAGAAAAAACACTGACTGGGAAAAGTACTGCAGTTGTTCAGCAAAAAGCAGTGCAAGCTCTAGACATGACTTCCAGTAACCATGAGGGAAGGAAAAGGCAACTACACACAGACCTGACTAAAGTAAATGAAACACTGATGGAGTATATCAACTCAAACAATAAAACGTTGGAAAAAAATGGAAGAAGCTTTAAACATATATTCAGATAAGGTGATAAAACTGCAAAACTCAGAGGTCGGAATGAAAAAAGGGCTGGCTGAATATGAGACTGCACAAGAAGAGATGTTTCAAAAAATAATAGAATTAGAGGACAGAGCATGCAGGGAAAACCTGACATTTTCTGCTGTACCCAAGAAGCTGGAAGGGACAGACTGTATTAGTTTTATGAAAACACAAATAACCAGCTGGAGTAGTATTGCACAGCAGGGATTGTTAATTGAAAGGGCACATTGTCTGTATGCTCCAAACTAGCAATAAGAAAACAACCTAGAACTTTAATAGTAAAGATGCAATCTTACTAGCAGAAGGAGTTGACTCTAACAAAACTGCGGCAGAAGAACAAAGTACTAAAAGTGGAAGACAGCAGAGTATTTGTGGAGAATGGCTACTCATGGTACAACAGGAAGAAGAGGAGTAAATGTATTCCATTAATCAGAGAATGTCAAAAAGCATGCATGAGATTCAAACTGATGTAGCCAGTTATCTTCAAAATATTTTTCCATGGAGGAACAAAATCATTTTTTGATGATGTACATGCTAAGGAAGAAATACAAATGTTTGTGCAACAAAAAGTGAGCTGTGAAACAGAAGGAGATTCTGCTTCTTGTTCTTCTGGTAATAAAGACCACAGAGAGACTGTGCCAGTGTAACCTTTTCCAGTGTTTCAACAGAAAATCCTTGAGAGAGGGGAAAAAAGCACAAGTGGTGTCTAGAAGAAATGAGAGTACATTGAAAATGAAGCAGAGACATTGTTTGGGAGATGGAGATGAACACGAATAGAACAAGAAAACTGGAAATATTGGACATTCTTGGACTTTGCTAAACTTGTAGGGGACCTTAAAGTGTATGCCCTACTTCATGTCATTAATGTTTGAACAATAAAATCAGTAACTTGGAAACTGACAAATGTAGGATTACATAGTGATAATTATACTGTGAAACATGACAGAACAAGAACATCTGGAAGTAGTGGACTTTTTGGACTTGTTAAACTTGTAGGGGGACTCTAAAGCATATGTCCTGCTTCATCTTGTTAATGTTGAAAAAAGTACTCAGGAGAAGGGAAGAGGAGGCAGAAAGTTAACTGTAAGTAAAACATTTTTTTCTTAATAGTACTATTTAAATAGTGCATCATTTTCTTTGCATGTTATAAAGTAAATTTGTTTCCATTATTTTAAGTGTAATGGGGATACTAATGTAAATAGGCACTCCTGTTTTTTTTTTCTTTCTCCCTTCTTCTCTTTCTCCTTGTTCAGTTTTAAGAAATGTAGGCACTGCAATGTAAAAAAAAAAGATCTGGTTAAAAGAGCATGACAAAAGAATTTTTTTTTCTTTTTCTTGCATGAGGGAATCAATGGTTTAAGGCCATTAGCTTAATCTAGTAATATGTTTTAACAGAAAGCAAGTAAATGTAAAAGAATATTGGATATTATAAGGCTTTTTTTTCTACTAAATGGGTTTGTATCTGGTTCTCATGTCTCTAGCAGACAATCTGATAAAGAAAAATGGGTTGGAGAAATTGTTTTTTGAAAGCATTCAAGTGTTTTCCCAGCTGAGAGGGCTATAAAGATAAGACAAAACAGGACAACACTTAATAGAACCACAGGCTGTACTATGCATATTAGCATGGATAGCCTTTCTTTTAGGTTAGCTCGAGTCTGTGTGTGTGGCTGTCAGTCTGGAACATTTGTTCCTTTTAGGAGGGTAAAACTTCAATATTTCAAGATGTACATAGTTTTGTGCATTATTATTAAGTTAATAGGTTTTAGGGGGTCAATTCATCAAAAGAAAGAAGGAGTGCAGGAAGAAGTGGGCAATAGAAAAGACTGACCAGACTAGGAGGGACTACTGGTTGGCTAACAGAGAGCTAAGAAAGAAGTTGCAATAGCAAAGAATAGGGCATCGAAGGTGCTGTACCAACTTCTGGAAAGTGACTCAGTAAGGGGCACAAAGAAACTATAGCAGGTTGTAAGGCAAAGACAGAAAGATAAAGAAGATAGTCAGACACCCTTCATAAGTGATGCCAGTAACAACCTGCTCACCAGTACAGAGGGCATCAAAGGCAGATGGAAGGAGTATTTCCAGCAGCTTCTGAATGAAGAAAACCTCAGAGAAGCTGTACTGCCCAGAAACAGCCTACAATGCAAGAAGAAGAGGAGCCCACCCTAGAAGAAGTAAGAACAGCACTAAAGAAGATGATGTCATGGAAAGCAGCAGGCTCAGATGAGGTTACAGCAGATATGATAAAGATGCTGGGTGAGATAGGGGAGAAATTGCTCCTGAGGTTACTAATAACAGTGTGGAGACAAAGGCATACCCCAGATGACTGGAAAATAAGCATACTCATGCCAGTCTACAAGAACAAAGGGGACATCCACAACTGTGGGCAGTACAGAGGCATCAAACTCCTATTACATTGCATGAAAGTTCTGGAGAGGGTGATTGATAAATGGATAAGCAGAGTAGTAGCATGTAAGATGGGAGATGAGCAAGCTGGATTCAGATCAGGATGCAGCACAATTAACCCAATGTTTGCATTGAGACAGATACTTGAGAAGTAGCTAGAGATGAGGAGAGAGTCTAACTGGGCATTCCTAGACTTGTAGAAAGCATATGACAAGGTCCCAAGAAAGCTGATCTAGGCAGTACTGCAGTGGTTTGAAGTCTCAGAAACAGTGGTAGAATTAGTGCAGGCTATGTACAAGGACCCAATGACTCAAATACAAACAGTACATACATACAGAGGGATTCCCAGTGGGAGTGGGTGTACATCAGGCTTCAGTTCTATCACTGAAGTTACACCACTGCTGTTCATACTGGTGATGGACTACATTAGAAAACAGGTTGGAGGGGATGGATCAACAAAGCTGCTGTATGCAAATGATGTAGCAGTACAGGCAGACTCTGAGCTAGAACTTCAGCAAAGGATAGGAGAATGGAATGCAAATCTGAAGGCACATGGGATGAAACTAAGCACAGATAAGACAGTGGTAATGGCAGCAAATTGGGGAAATAAAAAGAAGCTGAGAATAAAGATAGAAGGGAAGATAGTGGAATAGGTAAACAGCTTTTAAGTATCTAGGAGGGATAGTTGAGGAGAAGGGTAGTCTGAATGAAGAGGTCAAAGTTAGAATCAGAGGGGCTGCAGCCAACTGGCATAGAGTATCAGGTGTAGTCTATGACAGAAGAGTGCCAAAGAAGCTGAAAAGTAAGGTGTATAAGACAGTGGTGCGATCAGTACTACTGTATAGTACAGAAATCTGGGCAGTAAAGGCAGAACAGTTGAAGAAGCTGCAGGAGAAGGAAATGACGTGCTTGAGAAAGGTGGTAGGATGCACACTGTGGGACAGTTGAAGAAATGAGGACATAAGGGCAGAAGCCAAAGTAGCTCCAATTGCAGAAAAGATCAAAGAGAACAGATTACGGTGGTTTGGGCACATGTGTAGAAAAGCAGAAGACATTCTAATGAGGAAGATTTGGGACAGACAGGAAGAAGTTAAGATGAAGCAAGGATGTCCAGCAAAGAGGTGGATGGTTTATGTGAAAGATCTGCAACAGTCAGGCATGAGTGTTGAAGAAGGCAGGAATGTGGCACTGAATCGAGAAAGTTGGCAACAGTTAACACAATACCCCGACCCCATGTAGAAAAATGGGAAAAAAGGGGCTGATGATGATGAGGTTTTAGAGGGTATTGGGGGTGCATTTGTTTTTTTGTTTGAGGACTTTCAATAAACAAAATGTTTTGTAAGATGTGACATAGGCTCAAATGGAGATGACAAGAAAGAACTGTATAAAAGATTAACCTGCCAAACAGTATACGCATATAACACAAAAGCTGTAACTAGACATTTAACAAAAAAGAGCTGTTATACATAAAAGGTGGGAATAATAACTTTTCTAGACAATGATCCTTTCTGTAATGTTTTTAAATGTCAATGGTACATTTAATTGAAGGTCTTGATATGCACGCAATAACTATTTCAGATCATGCGCCAGTAATAACTAAAATAAAAACATAGGGCAATGAAATAAAAATGAGACACTGGCACTTTCTCACCTATATGTTGAAAAGAGAAGAATTTCAGGAATGGGTAGTGGAAATTATTCAGGAGCTATTAGAGAGGATAGAAATTTCTTCTGAAAATATATCTAGGGAGTGGGATAAAATTAAAGTGGAGTTTAAAAACAGGGTGGAAATAAAAGAAAGAGAGCTCTGGTTAAGAAGTAACAAGAATTATTTAGAGGGACTGACAAATGTTAAAGTATTGCAAAACATGGTGAATCTCACAGAACAAGAAGAAGAACAATTGCAGAATGTTAAACAGAAAATAAGGATGATCTTGATAATATGCATGAGTTTAGAAAGGTTGCAGTTAAGCAACTGTTTTTGTGTTTTTTTTATAACTCCAGAGCACAAAAACTTTTAGCACAATGACTCAGGCAAAGGAAAATAGAAAGGGCTGTCACCAAACTTAAGGAGCCTATAACAAGAAAGATAACAAGGGCTCCTGTAGAAGTATTAAAAATATTTCAGAAATTCAATGAAAGACTGTATAAAGCAGAGAAATATGGAAATCAAGAAAAGGTACAAATAGAAATGTTTATGGAAGAATTAAATATGCCAAGGTTAGAGGGGGAGGAGGCACAGTTACGAACAGTTAGGGTAGGGGGAGATGAGACAAAAATGGTGATGTATAACCAATCTACAGGAAAGTCCCCAGGAATAGATGGTATTCTGTGGAAGTTTAGAAGCTAGGAAGGAAAAAAATATATAAAGATTTGGAATGTTTGTTTAACAGTATTTTAAGAGGAGGAGAAGTACCAACATCTTGGAGAAAAATGGTGGTAGCTGTAATACCTAAAGAGGGTAAAGATCCATCAGCTCCAGCTTCATACAAGCTCACTTCAATACTAAACCATGATTATAAGGTATTTATGTTTATAACAGCTAAAAAGAATGGCAAAATGGATGCTAAAATGGATCGATATGTTTCAATGTAATTTTGTGGAAGGGAGGAAAACGTGACAACATTAGTAGAACACTGATGATCCAGAGGGAAGCAGAATGTAAGTAAATACTGCTGTTGTTCGTGGGTCTTGATGCAGAGAAAGCATTTGACAGAGTATGCTGGGACTTTATGAGCAGAGCAATAGAAGAATTTATATTCACTGATAAAATTATAAGGTTGATTAGGAGGATATATGAGGGATCTCACATGAAAATTAAAGTGAGTGGGGTCCTCTTTGATAATCTCTGCAGAGGAATGAGGCAGAGGTGTTTTCTCTCTCCTTTGTTATTTGCATTATATTTAGAACCACTGTCAAAGAAAATAAGGGACTCAGAAATTCAGAGCTATAATTGGTATGGTAGTTAAGAAAAGCAGGCTGTATTTGCAGATGACATTATTTTATGCCTGACAAAACCAGAAAGGGACACTACAGTGCTGTAGAACATACTAAGACAGGTTCACATCTTTTCGGGATACAAAATTAATTAAGCTAAACAAAGGCAACAGAGGTAAATTATGTACCCACATACGATTTGGTTCAGCAATATCTATACTTATGGGGACATGATAAAATGAAGTATTTAGGAGTATGGATTAAAATTATTCTGGTTTGGCAGCTAAGGATATGTGGGAAGAGACTAAACAAAAGATAATACAAAAACTGTGAAAATGGAAGCTCTGTTACATGGAAATCAACAGTAAGATACAAGCAGTTAAAATGTTTTTAGTCCCTTTTGTCTTGTACACAGGTCAGGCATATTTTTATCAACCAGAGGAGAAGTTGTGGATAGCAATCAATAAAAAGCTGAAGGATTTTATAGGGAAGACGGCAACAATCAGGTGGGATAAGCTTACTCTTCCAATAGAACAGGACATATTGGAATTATCCAATTTCAAGGGACATTTCAGAGCAACACAGTTAAACTCCTATATACAGCACAAGCAGAAAACTATAATTCAGAGTGGAAAGAGATAACGATGATGATGAAACCATACCTCTCAACTCGCCAGATTTTAGCAGAATGTCCAGATTTTTGTCTCATATTTTTGGTGAGTTCATCATAAAATCTGTGGTTTTCTGAATTCCTGTGGCAAATCATTATGGATTTAATTCATTACATAATGCCAGGCATATGAGTTTCAGGCTTCATATCCTTCACAAACTGCATTGTAATACAAAACCTTTTATTCTAGCATCTTTCTAAGTTTATAAGAACAATATTTAAAATTTGTTCCTATTTCTGGGCTTTGTCCCCCAGTTATTTTTGACTTTGTCCAGGTTTTTGGTGCTAAGAGGTGAACAGCTATAGATGAAACGGGGAGAAGCTCAAGAAACAAAGAAAGATTGGGATTTTGGAGAACAACAATAATCATACAGAATATTATATTCATAAAATAGCAGAAAGTATTCCAAGAACTAAGCCAACATAGGAATTGAGAAAGGAGATTCTGCTGATGGGGATGACTGCAATTAGGGATACAGACAACAGACAAGAGGAAGCTGGAATTTTTGCAGCAAACTGGCAAAAGAACCAATGTATTTGGAGAAAATAACTAGATAGTCAAAGGTAATAGAATAGGAAGATTCCAAGAACTTATTTAAACTGCAGGCTGTAGATTGCCTTTCCTATCGAGGATTGATATCAGAGTGTAGGCAAACAGAAAGAAATAGGGAGGTCCTAAATGAAAGACCACACACTGGTAGAGTTTTTAATTGAATCTAGAACAGGAGTTGCTGTTAAAAAAGGAATAATTAGTAGAGCATATAAAATACTGCATAACTATAAGAATTAATCGGAGGAGGTTAGAAAGGGTTGGGAAGAGAGACTGCATAAGCAATTCACATAAGCAATTCACAAAGAAGCAATGGGGGGAGATATATGTATGACTCCCAAATATGCAACAAAGACTAGAAGATTTAGGATCTTTGCTTAGACGTGCTTACATAGGTATTTTTACACCCCAAGTAGACTACAAAGAATTTTTCACCAGGTAGACAGCAAAAGTAACTAGGAACATATTTTTCTGGGAGTGCAATGAGTTGGCAGTGAAGATAGTAACAGAGATGAAACATGGAATTGGGATCTTCATAAAAGGGTAGTAAAAAATTACATAGGAAAAAATGGGAAGTGCTGGATCAATACATGCAGAGGAGGAATGAGGTATAAAAGAAGGCATGATTTGAATAAGTTATGTAATGGTTGACTGACAATGACTGGATATACTGTATTAGAAGTGATGTATAATGTTTGCAGGTACAGTTGTGTCAGCATGGTTTGTAATATATAATGTTGGCAACTAAGATTGTGTCGGTATGGTTTATTTTCAGTTATATAAATGTAAGATTGCCTACATGATAATTTAATAAAGATGTTTCTTGTGTCAAAAAAATAAAAATAAAAAATAAAGTATCTTAAATGCAAAAAAAAGGAGAGGCACAACTGCAGAGTGCTAAAGAGAAAATAAGGGAGTATCTGGATAAAATGCATGAATTTAGAAAGACTGCATTTTATGCAATATTGGATTGATGATAATTGTATAAAAGAATATCTGTGATGTATAATGTTTGTAGCTGTGAACATGTTAACATGGCTATTTTCTTTCATATAAATGCATGTTTGCCTATGTCATAAGTGATAAGTCAATAATGGTATTAAAAAACAAAAAGAAAATAGGAATTAGCAATAACATGCAGTTCAGTATGATGAGAATGGCAGGGGACTACCAAGTGAATAAGATATAGGGTTAGAATGTATTAATATTGTATGCAGTTAATACACTAAACAGGTTGTCATTTAGCTAACCGAGAGAAAGAGAGAAAGAAGGAGAAAGAGAGAAAAGAAAATGGTGGTGTTATATAGCATAAGATTCTGAAAAACAGCAAAACCGACTAATGTTTTGCTTTACTTTTAAAACTTTCTGAACATTACGGCTTTATTGACTGTTAAGTTTGTGGTTACTACTACCCTGACTAGAAGTTTGCCTCATGTAAACGTGACTATTCTCTTGTCATGAATAAAATACAGGTGCTAAAACACAGAATCCAGAAACCTTAACAGTGACTGTCAATATTATGAAATTGTCAGCAGTTTGAATTTGGAGTAAATTCATCATAAATCCTGCATTACCATAAAAAAACACATTTGCGGCTCTTCAGTATATCTTATTTATATCCACTGTTAGTTGCTCAACAAGAAAAATTAGGTATTATAGCGTCTCATAAAACCAATATCCAGGCTCATACCACTGAGCGACAAACTGAACAATTGAATTGACTTAATCTCTGTTCTTCTTCTTTCCTAAGGTCTGCAGAAATGTACTTTAAGAACCATAAGTGTCATAGCCAATACAAAATGATCTGACTGGGAAAGTTGTGTCGATATTGGCTTGTCAGTCATTCTATTTGTAACTGTGTGTCTATGGGCATTCATCCTAGTTCTGAGTACCTGGCCTGACTCTCCTATGTAACATTCCACCTATGTTGGTTCAATAAAAGGTATTACATAAAAAATAGCTATTTTCATACAGATACATGAGAAACTTCGGGAGAACAGGATTATACAAAAGAAATGAAGAATGTATGTTTATTATTGTGACATCTGGCTAAATCCCACTGGACTTCCACCAATAAATGTTACATCCAGCCAATACCCCACTGGACTGACAACAATTAATGTGATGTCCCTTACTATCCTGGGTCAGTAACTGTTTGTTTGTTTGTCTTTCGGCTTTTCCTGGTTAGGGGTCGCCACAGCAGAACATTGGTCCGCTAATGATTGGCAGTAGATTTTCAAGAACGCCAAGGTGCCAGCTCGATGTCCAACCTTCAACAAAGGTATGCCCATTTATGCATGTCTTTCAAATGCCATCCAACCGAGGGGAGGACATGCAGACTCCACACAGAAGGCACTCCCCACACTCCAGCTGAGAATCAAATGGGAGAACCTCTTGCTGTGAGGCAACAATGCCACTGCTGCACCGCCGTGGCAAGGAGCTTAAATCCTCAATACTGACTCCAATGTGAGACTGTCGCTTAAATAGGAGTAATATTTCACAATTTTCCCCTAACAGCACAACATGAACACACTCTATTTCCCTGAGACTGGACTATATACCTCTGTCCATCCCAAATGTATTCTCTTATTACACACTTCAGAGCAGTGTGTCTCCGTTTAAGACCTCTGATACACTCACAATAAAAGTAAATGTAAATCTCACATATCAAAACACTTCTGGGAAAGTCTGACATAGATTTCCAGGACCATAAGTGACCAGGCCTTCAAGGTGACCTGGACTGTATTGAACAGGTAGAAGCACTCTATAATCTTTAAAGAAAAACACTGATTTCCAGCCACAATGTAAAGTAATGAAAAACATTTAATAATAAGTGAATGTAAATCAATAGCTTTCAATAAACACCAGAACTCAGTCACCAAAAATGTAAAATTAAACTGCAGGATAGGAGTCCATTATTCTAGAAAAAACTCTATCTTAATAACTAAGCTTTCCTAATCTAACTAAAGAATACTGTCCCTGATCTAATCTAACACATAACAGTATGGCCAAGGCAGGCTTACAGTTTTTTGGTGAGTTATCTTTTATGGGTATCCACTGACTGCACCTCTTCACTAACAGCTGCTCTTCCCAAACTGCTGCACTTGACAAACTGCTCAGAACTTGACAAACTGCAGTCTTATAGGTTCATATGTTCATGGGTAGGTACTAGGCTATTGGCCCTAGGGCCTATATAAGCCTAGCCAAAAAGGTACCCTGGCTTTCGCCACCCAAGAAAATTATTTTCCTGTGCCCCTGTCGAGCAGAGTCACAGAAGTGATCCCCGGGGTGAATTTCCTATCTCCCATCCAATCATCAAGACTTTTCTTGAAGAGTGCTAATAAGGAGCTTTATAACTGTGTTAATAAAAAAATAACAGTCAGATGTTTGAGAGAGTTCTTTTCCTGCCAATCAGCTGTTTAAATAATCAGCTAGCAACCAAGAACATTCTGACATCACTCACTTTTCAGCTGATTCTCCATAGTTTGTACTTTAGAATGTCCCTCTCAAACATGCGCAACTAGAAATGTATCAAAACACTGAAAGATTCTTTGCACATTCTGTGTAAATAAGGAAATGCTCAGCATTTAAAAAATGTATTTAGATTTTCACAAGTAGACATGTTGGCAGAATATGCACAAATCTCTTGCCAGACATGCTAACACAGATGACAGTGTTTTCATTTTCATCACATTTCTCTCTCCCTTATCACTCAGAGGCACAGTTTTCAAGTGATCTTTGAAAACCGATGCTTGAGAAAAATGGGTCGACCTGGGCATATTAACCCACTTCTCTCCTGGACAATCCATCCACATTGGCATTATTAACTCTACTGCGATGTTGTATAGTCATATCATATGCTTGCAATCCTAGACTCCACTTCAGTAACTCGGCATTCTGTTTACTGACCCCATTAAGCCATGTTAGAGGGTAATGACCTGTGAGTACAGTGAATTTTCTCTACCACAGAGATAGGGCTTAGGGCTGCAGCTTTTGCAAAGCCCATACTATGGCCAAACACTCTTTCTCCTCAGCTGCATAACACTCCTCTCTAGGTTGGAGTCTACAGCTCAGGTATACCACTGGCTGCTCTTCTCCTTCTGAGGAAAGTGGTTAAGTACAGCCCCCACCCCATAATTTGAAGCATTTACCTATACAATAAATTATTTATTGTAATCTGGGCTGGATAACACATGGGGTCCTCCCAAAATCTCTTTTAGTGTTAGGAATGCCTGTTCATAATATGTGGTCCACAATACCTTGTCTGGTTTATTCTTCCTAGTTAGGTCTATAAGGGGTGCAGTTATAGTACTTTAATTGGGCAAAAATTTCCTATAGTACCCCGTTGTCCCTAGAAATGCTCTCACTTGTTTCTTAGTAACAGGAACTGGCCATGCTTGAATAGCTTCTACCTTGACAGGTTCTAGCCTAATTTTACCACTTCCTACTCTGTGTCCTAATAAGTGATCTCTGCCATACCAGCTTGACACTTACTGGGTTTAATGGTTAACCCTGCCCTACTTAAACCATCCAAGACCTTCCTCCCATGTTGGTCTGAAAATGCCCGTAGCATAGTCTTAAATGTAGAGTTTAACCTCTTCACAAGACCATTAGTCTGGGGGTGGTCTTTAGATGTTTCATCCCACAGTGCTTCCACAGACAAGTCAGCAGGTCTGACATGAAGTTGGCACTTTGGTCAGTCAGTATTTCCCATGGAAAACTTACTCTGCTGAAGATTTCTAGCACAGCATTTGCCACCTTTCCATCATGAATAACACCTGCAAAAGGAATATTATGGAATTTAGCTAGAAGTGACAGACTGTAGGCTCTAGGCCCTACCAACTGCTGTATTACCTCACCTTCCAGCCCTCCCTTAGGAGTCCACTTTCAATGCAACAAGCTTTCCTGCTATGCCTTAATATCCCCTTTCCAAGGAATATTTTTGAATACAACTAGAAGTGGCAGACAGTAGGCTTTAGGCTCTACCAACTGCCACACTACCTCACCTTCAAGCCCTCCTTTAGGAGTCCAATCTCTATACAACAAACCTTCCTTCTCTGCCTCAATATCACTTTCCCAAGGAATATCAGGAACTATAACTAGAAGTGGCAGACAGTAGGTGCTAGGCTCTACCAACTGTCATACTACTTCATCTTCCTGCCCTCCTTTAGGAGTCCACTCTTTATACAACAAACCCTTGTTCCTGTATACAGACTCCCCTCTTTCTTGAGCCTCAGGTGCTTCCTTAGCCATCTCTCTTAAGCTTTGTACTGTAGGGTGCATAAGTTGAGCCTATCTCAACTGTACATCTGCAACCCTCCCAAGACCCTTCTGCAGGAAGCCTAGTATCTTTCGACAGCAGTACCTTACTGTCAGTCTGTGTATCATCACTCCCCTCAGTCCTTGTAATCACCATGTCCAAGGGAACATCAGTACCTCCCAGCAGCTGTGGCTCACAACCAGACTTACTGCTACAGGATAGCTTCTTCTCTGAAACAGCCTCCACACTAGTCCCATCTTCAGGTATGAGATCTGTCTGGTTCTCTCCCAGACTACCGGACCTACATGCCTGTCTCCCAGCCTGACAATGTGTTACTGCATGCACACAAGGCACTGCATCATCACAGTCATTCCCTATCAAGACATCTTCAGGAATATTCTCAAACACAAGCTCCCCTTCCACATGAAGCCTAGTCACTTCCAACAGCTGCATCTCGCTGTCACTCTCAGTACCACCACTCACCTCCGTCCTCGCAGTCACAGTATCCAAGGGAACATCAGTACCCACCAGCAGCTGTGGCTCACATTCAGACTTACTGCTACCAGATAGCACCTTCTAAAACAGCCACCATGCCAGTCTCAGCTTCAGGTATGAGATCTGTCTGGGTCTCCTCAGGCTACCAGACATACATGCCAGTCTCCAAGCCTGACTACATGTCACTGTATGCACACAAGGCACTGCATCATCAAAATCATTCCCTATCAGGACATCTGCAGGAATATTCTTAAACACACCTACTTGCTTGCTTCCTCTTCTACCCTCCCAGTCAATATGAACCTTAGCCAAACAGGGTCCCTCCCAATTCTCTGACTGGAGTGTACTGCTTTTCTCTAACCACTGCAGGCCTCACGATGGTTACATCAGAAGCTGTGCCCCTCTTATCAGTTACCTGTTTATCATCTACTAAGTTAGGATATACATCTTGGTGATAATTTGGCATCCCAATTGTTTCAAAACAACTTACCACTGGCAGTTGGTCATCACCACTTGCTGGCTCCCTCAGCTTTTGTTTCTCAACTTGCCCTGATGGACATTTGACTGCTATCTTTCTCCTCTGGTTACATTCGAAACATCTAATCTCTAATCATGCACTTGGATTAGTAGTTTCTCCCATTACTGGTGTACTCTGTTGGAGTGGTTTAGGCTGCCCCCCTTTGGTTCCCTTATGTCTATGTACAGCACTGGGTATTCCTTTCCTATGCAGAGGTGCTCTGCTTGCCAAGTAGAGATCCTCTTTTCTCCCCAACTCCTCTGCATAGTTGCACTCATAGTCTGCTAACCAGACTCTCATGTCATCAGGCAAAGTACCTCACCAAAAGGTCTGCCAGTCCCTCAAAAATTGTGACTTGACACCCACTCACCCATCTGTGAAAGTAAGTAGTTAAGTCAGCATTATAATCATGTACACTTTCATCTGCCTTGCTTCTATGTTCACTAAACCTTTTTTTGATATGTAAAGTTTGAAACAGTCAAGCAAGCAACATTTTGTTTTATCATAATTTAAACAATCTACATCATTTAACATTGCTACAGCCTGAACAGCTTTACCATGGAGTAAGACAGTCAGGAGCCGAACCCAGAGCTCATGGTCAACATCATATTGTCTACATACCCTCTCAAAAATATGAATAAAACTATCAAAGTCATCCCTATCCCTGTACTGAGGAAAAGGTTTACTGACCTTTACATCTTCTGGGGTCTGGTTATTCCCTTCCCCATTACCTCCATGACCCTCTTGAAGAGTAACAAGCTCCACTTCATGCTGGTACTGTCTCTCATTCTCCTCACACTGTATTTCATTGTCCTTGGCTTCTAAATGCCACAGTTTCTCTTCGGTCTCCAGTCATTTGGTCTCCAGTTCATTCTGGTGCTTCTTTTCCTCTGATTTCAGTTCAAAATGTCTGACCTCCAGTTTATTTTGGCGCCACTTCTCCTCAGCCTCCAGTTCCAATCTCCTTAACTCCAGATGGGTCCTCTGAAGAAAATGTGTGCTATCTCATCTTGGCAGGCTGCACATCATTGACTTCAAACTGGATATCCTCCAAATGGCTGGTCTGAGCTGTGGCTGCAACAAAGGCTGAATTCTTTGCTTCCTTGGTCAGGTTGTCATGCATCAGTCCTCTGGCTTCACACTCCTTAACCGACTGGATCTTTGTCAGCTTACTAAAATCTTCTTGTGACATCCTTGCCTGTTATCCCTGACTATCTAACTAAAAAAATAAATAAATAAAACTATGATGGATTGAAATTCTGAATGTTTAACTTGAGACTGTCAAGAGTGCACACCTTAATGATAACTACCCACAGGACACTGGAATCCAATTAAAAATCCCACACCGGTGACACCAATAAATGTGACATCTGGCTACATCCCACCAGACTGCCATCAATAAATGTGATGTCCAACCAGTACCTCACCGGACTGCCAACAATGAATGTGACATTCCTTACTATCATGGGTCAATAACTAAGGAGCTTCAATCCTCACTACTGACTCCATTGTGAGACTGTCATGTAAACAGGAGTAATATTTCACTATTTTGCCCTAGGAGCACAACAGGAACACATTCTTATTTCCCTGCAAATGGACTATATACCTCTGTCCACCACAAATGTATTATCTTATTATACACTTCAGAGCAATATGTCCCACTTTAAGACCTCTGATACACTCACTCTCAAATTAAATTTAAATCTCACACATCCAAACTTTTCTGGGAAAGCCTGACACACATTTCCATCTGTGTTCCTTCCCCAAAATAATACAGTAATGCTGCCACCAATCAGAGTGCCTTCATGCTATTCTAAAGGGGTGTCCAATAATGAAAATTAAATATCAAAATAAATTATCGCTATGACCATAAGAGACCAGGCCTTCAAGGTGACCTGAGGAGTATCAAACAGGTAGAAGCACTCTCTAATATCTAAAAAAAACACTGATTTCCAGCCATGATGTAAAGCAATGAAAAACATTTAATAATAAGTAAAATCATTACAAAAATGTAAATCAATAGCATTCAATAAACACCAGAACTCAGTCACCAGAAATACAAAATTAAACTGCAGGATAGGAGTTCATTATTCTAGAAAAAACTTGATCTTAATAGCTAAGCTATCCTAATCTAACTAAATAAAACTGTCCCTGATCTAACCTAGGACATAACAGCAAGGCCAAGGTAGACTTACAGTTTTTTGGTGAGTTCTCTTTTATGGGTGCCCACTGACTGCAACTCTTCACTAACAGTTGCTCTTCACAAACTGCTGCACTTGACAAATTGCTCAGAACTTGACAAACTGCAGTCTCAACTGTCTTATTTAAAAAAAATAACAGTCATCTGTTTGAAAAAGTTATTTTTCTGTCAATCAACTGTTTAAATAATCAACTACCAATCAGGAAAATTCTAATGACATCATTCACTGTTCAGCTGATTCTCCACAGTTTGTACTTTAGAATGTCCCTCTCAAACATGCACAATTAGAAATGTAACAAAACACTGTCAGATTCTTTGAACATTCTGTGTAAACAGGGAAATTCTCAGCATTTAAAAAAATATATTTACATTTTCACAAGTAGACATGCTGGCATATCATACAAGTTAATCCAGAATATACACAAATCTCCTGCCAGACATGCTAACACAGATGACAGTGTTTTAATTTTCTTCAAAATCATAACCTAAATGTACAATTGTTTTCATATTAGGTCCAACACTGAATTAATCATAGTTCTTTGGTATAACAAGTCTGTTGTGGAAATTCAGAGAACCTTTCCTTTACGATAAGAGAGTTAATGCAAAGATTGTACGTAGAGTATCACAAGAAAAAAAAATACATGCAAGGGTAGGCGAAGACAAAGATGTGCAGGTCAAAGTGATCATATTTATGGATTAGAACTGTAGAAATTATTATGATTATGATTATCAAGGACGAGGTATAGAATACAATGAATTTCTTCAAATAGCAGGAAAGAATGGGTGGACGAGACTCAGTTGATTTAGAATAAAATAATATTCTAACAGTAAGTAATCTCTTTTTACAAGTGCAGAACAAGTGTCTATAATGTTTAACTTATGATAATATTGTTTTGTATCTTTCTTCTGTCTGGACTTTTAAAGGAGAAGAGTCTCACAGTTTAGCTTAGCTGTCTAAAAAAAGTATACACAATTAGACTCGGCAGATGAGAGTAGATGTAGATTTGAGATTTCTTACTGGTGCTTTTTTAGTAATTATGAAAACAAAAGTTATGTACCAATCATAACAATGCAGCCTTTCATCCTAGTCTAGCCAATACAATATATGGGTCCTCAACAGTCCCACTCAGATCTGATCTGGATGATTTAGTGCTCTAGCCTTGAGCGCTTCCAAATTTTTGCAGCACCAAAATGCCCTTACTTACTTATATCATGTTTGTCGCCTAACATATATGCTGTTGGTCCAAGAAAGAAAATCTTTCAGATTCTACATAATGGAAGGGGGAAGGAGAATGGGGATATTGGACAGACTGGGATGAAAGGATCTATCATTACAATGAGTACATAACTTTCGGGTCCTATTCGTCCAGTCCGTCAGATCAAACATATGGGTCAGAATCCCCAGCTATGTGATTACAGCGTGAAATCAAGACAAGGGGCATTTCAACATGGAAGCGCTGGCATTATATATATATATATATATATATATATATATATATATATATACTCCAATGTGTAATGCTTGACAAAAGTATGAATTGAAAACTGTGTAGAGGCCTGACAGATGTCATCCAAGGGAAAGTGATCTGAAAAAGGCTGTAAAGGTTGTGGCCACCACTCTAGTGGAATGTAGGTTTGCAGGGTAGAGTTTTACTTTGAGATTTGTATATAAATGCAATACAGTCTGATGACCACCTAGACAATGAACTTTTGGAAACATTTGTACCAAAATTTGTTCTGAGCAAAGGATAAAAAGAATTGCTTACCATTTCTAATGGGACTGTTCTGTGGAGAGAAAAATGGAGCTGCCAGTGTACGTCAAGTTTATGCAAAATGCATTCTCTTTTGTCTTGGTAATTTAGAAAGAACACAGGCGGATGTATTGGCTGTTAAATTTTGGTTTCAGAAACCACTTTCTGGAGTAAGAAAGGATTGATCCTCAAGGTGATTCTAACCTTGTGGAAAACAATGTAATGAGACAAAGAAGATAATTTTTTGGTTGATGCAATAGTCACTAGCAGAATAGTTCTGCAAGAAAAGAATTATAGTTCTGCTGAAGAGACCAGTTCAAACAGAGGCTTAGCTAATGCTTCTAACACCATTTTCAAGGAGCCAGATCTTTAATGGTGGGGTCTCAGATTAAAGATACTTTTAAGAATGCCTTGATAAGTCTATGGGAAGCCAGAAAGGATTCCTTAAGACCAACATGGGAGGAAGAGGAGGACATGGTTGCCAACTGAACCTTAATTGTGGAAAAACTGGATCCTAAAGAAAACAGAGATGATAAAAACCAAAGCAAGTTTGCCACAGAGACTGAAAATGCTTCTTTGTCAGAGATTCTGCCCATATGGCGAATCTTTTCAATTTGCTGCTATATACCTTACTTGTGAAAGACTTTTGAGAAACTGAAAGGATGTAAATCATATGAGAAAGAAGGGATATTTTCCATGCCATCATTAGAAGTGGAGAAGCCAAGTAGATAGCTTCAGATTGGGGAAGCAGGGATGGGGTTTTCCACATGGGTGAAAGATAAGAGATGAGATCCTGAAGTGGATCTAAGATCAAGGGGACTTCTGCAGGTAAAGTCTGAATAGAAGAAACCATATCTGTCTGGGTCAATACAGGACAATAAGGATGACCTTTACACTGCACTGAATGACTTTCTGTATGAACTTGGACATGAGAGGAATGGGGGTAATCATAAAATAATCTCAGAAGTCAGTGATAGGACAGAGTGGCCCTGGGGGGATGTCTTTGATGAGGGAGAATGATGAAGTAACTTCTGCACTTGGTGTTCTGCAGAGTTGTAAAGAAATCGCAGCAGGTTTGGCCCAGAAATTGAAAACTTTGCCTGCAATTTCTGTATTCAGGGACCACTCATGAGGCAATCTGTCCACCTGATCTTTGAATCTTTCAGGAATGTGCGTTGCAGTCAGAAACTAGTTAGAGGCCATCTCCCATTGCTTCACGGCAAAGTGGGTAGGATCTGATTCTCCCTTGCTCATTTATGTAGCAGACAACTGTCATATTGTCCATCTGTATGTTTATCACTTCTAGGGGAGACAGTCCTGAATTTCTCAGAACACAAGCAGGACTGCTATTCATCTTTGGGATGTTTATGTGAAGACAAGCTTCTGAGTCTGACTAAAAATCTTGGACCATTCTTCCCTCATAATGTCCCCCACATCTAGGAGAAGATGTGTTCGTGGTTACTGTTGCTTCTGGGGAGAGAGTTTGAAATGGTCTGCCTGTGGATATCAGAAGTGATTGGAGCCAACAGTTCAAATGAGTTCTGCACAAATAAGTTAGCCTGATGGGTTGAGACAGGGAATCATACTTCTGTGGTCATAGAGACTGGAGCAACCATTGTAGGATTCGTTATGATAACATGTAAATTGCACAATTAGAATCAATGATGCCACAAGACCCAATGCTGTTAATATTACCCTTGCTGTCAGTCAAGTGAACTCTATTTGAATTTGTACTACATTTTCAAGGAAGCAATTCTGTTAAGTGGAAGAGATATGAGAGCAATGGATGTGTCCAGGTGGCAACCTGGAAAGATACTGAGTGGGACACAAGTTGGATTTTCCCTGATTCACTGAAATTCCTAGAGAAGTATAAAGGTTGATCAGAAAATCCCTTCCTTGTGTAACAGACTCCATTGATGAGGCAGCCAGAAGTCAGTCATCTAGATATGGGAATACTTTGAATCCCTGCAGATGCAGATGAATCATCACAACAACCATGCATTTGATGAACACCCTGGGGCTAAGGTGTATGTATGATTGCCTATGTAGTAAGTGATGGTTTAATAAAGATGTTTCTTGTTTAAAAAAAAATCAGGAATCAAATAATTTATGTAATATTGCTTAGGTTATATGATATATAGCAATATATGTGAAGTATAAAAAGAAGTTATGTACTTACCATAATGTTCCATGTTTGTTGTCCTTGATCTCGCCTTCCTTCTTGCTGTTTGGGTTCAGAGCTGATCCTCGGCTCCAACTCGGCCGTATACTATAGCATGAGAGCTTTTTACTATAGCATGACAGCTTTTACTGGCTCAAGGCTAGCCCCTATCCCAACATGCTTAGTGGTAGTTACCCAGATCTCATTTGCGATAACCCAACACTAGAGACCATGCAGGCAGAAAAAATACTCTATTTTACATGTAAGAGAACACCTGCATATAAAAGAGTAAACCATCAACAAGAATAAGAAGGGGAGACTAGAACTAACCAAATGGTATGGTAAAGGGAAACTCAGCCAGTGTAGCCAATTAAAAGAAATTCCTCTCGATCCTCCAGGAAGGGGGAAGGAGGGTGGGAAGCAAGAAGGAAGGTGAGATCAAGGACAACAAACATGGAATGTTATGGTGAATACATAACTTCTTTATGTTATGTTGTCCCTATCTCACCTTCATTCTTGCTGTTTGGGACCATGTCCCAAGCACCTGTTTCTTGGGTGGCTCACTGGAAAAAAAACTCTTCAGGACCATGAAGCCAAAGGACACCCTGTTTCAGGAGGCCACATCCACTTTGTAATGAGTGATAAAGATATGGGGATTAGCCCATGTAGCTGATGCACAGATTGAATCCAAAGGCAATCTGGCTTGAAGAGCAGTAGAGGTAGCCAAGGCCATAGTTGAGCATCCTTTAATTTTTCTGGAAGTTTTTTGTTGCGCAAATCGTAGATGTAGATTATAGTGTCTGAAAGACACTTAGATAGTCACCTTTGAGACTGAACAACCTTTCTTATTCTCTGCAAAGGATATGAACAATTGGTCGGATTTTCTGAAGTCCTTGGACTGTGTAAATAAAAACATAACTGTCTATGAACGTCCAACTGATGGAGCTTATACTCTGCCTTGTTGCCATGATTGGGGAAGAATACAGGAAGCTCTATGGATTGATTTAAATTGTACTCTGAACACCCCTTGGGTAAGAAAGAGGGGTTGGTTCTTAAAGAAACTCTTACTTTGTGGAAAATCAAGTGTGGGGGATGAATAGATAAGGCCTGTAATTCTGAAACCCTCCTAGCTGAGGTAATAGCAGTTAAGACAAGGGTCTTCCATGTCAGAAATTTCAGTGGACAAGGAGAAGATGGCTCAAAGGGGGGAAGAATCAGACCATCTAAAACTAAATTTAGGTCCCGGGGGGAGAGGTTCTCTTACTGGAGGTCTTAAGCGGGGTAGTACTTCTCAGGAATGCTTTACATAGCCTATGGGACATGATGTTGGAGCCCATTTCTCCCACACGGAAATTAGAAATGGCAGCCAGCTGAACCCGGATAGTAGCTGCTGCTGCTCCTCGCTCAAATGTTTCAGCAAGAAATTCAAGAATCTTTGAAATGGGTGCAGTAAAGGGATCAATCTTGTTTTTTCTTGCCCAACAAGAGAACCTCTTCCATTTACTAGCATAACGTTTCCTCATAGTGGGCTTATGGGAGGAAATCAAAACATGTTGAACTGACACAGAAACATCGGGAAGCCTGGCTAAGACCGGAAGTGGAGGAACCAAGCTGTCAGCTTGAGAGTTTGAATGGAAGGGTGGAGAGCCCCCGACTGATGCATCAGATCTGGCACTGGGTCCAGGATCCAAGGCTCCCCCTGCAGATGAGGCCAAAGGAATGGGAACCATATCTGACGAGGCTAGTAAGGGGCAATGAGGCTTAACTTACAACCCAATGACTGTGCTTTCTGAAGAAGCTTGGGGCTCAGGGGAAATGGTGGAAAGGCGTAAAGCAGTCCCGGGGGCCAATCGTGAACAAGTGCGTCCCTGAGTGACTGTCCTACTGTTGTGACTAGGGCAAACTAGCTGCTGCATTTGTTGTTGAGAAGGGCGGCAAACAGATTGCAGCATGGCAGGCACTATTTGTGAAAAATCAAGTCCGCAGCTTCCTGTTTCAGGGACCACTCATGAGTCATCAGAATAGCCCTGCTGAGCTTGTCTGCTATCATGTTGTATTTCTCCAGGATGTGCGTTGCAACCAGAAAGGATTGGGAAGACACCACCCAATGCCAAACTCGTAGAGCCTCTCGACATAAGGGATAAGACCTGGTTCTGCCCTGTTTATTGATGTACCATACTACTGACATATTGTCTGCCTGAATTGCTTTAGTCTCCATAGGTAGAGAGTCTTGAAGTGCTTGAAACACCAGAAGCACCACTCTCATCTATAGGACATTGATGTGCAAGTGATACTCGTGTTCCTGCCAAGTCCCTTGAACAGTCTGTCCCAGATAATGCCCCCCCCCCACCCTATCTGGGAAGCATCCATGGTCACTGTGGCTACAGGTTGGGGGGTTAGAAATGGTATGCCCACTGACACCAGAGGGGAGTGAAGCCACCATGCTACGTCCTTCTTGTAAGACTCCGTGATCCAAATCTGATGTGACATTGGTAAATCCTGGAATGACCACTGAGCAAAAAGGAGCCACTGCAGAATTCTCAAGTGGAAGTGCACCATAGGGACCAGAGTAATTCCTGCAGCCATCGAACCCAAGACCTTGAGGACAAATCTTGCCTGGATTCTCTTGTTTGCCATGAGGATTAAACTTGACGATGATTGGTTAACACTATTTCATGAGGCAGTTTTGCTATCATGGCTTTTGTGTCTAAATCTGCCCCTATAAATTTATATACTGACAAGGCAACAAGGCAGACTTTTCATAGTTTATGGTGATGCCCAATTGTGTACAAGTGTGAATAGTGGAGTCCCAGATGCTTGGTGGTGGCAGTGATGAGCCAGTCGTCTAGATATGGAAACACCCAGAATCCTAGACACCTGAGGTGAGCCTTGACTACTGCCATGCATTTGGTGAACACCCTGAGGGCTGTGGTTTGACCAAAGGGCAGAGCTCTGAACTGGTAATGACTGGCTCCCAGCTGGAAGCGTAGATACCTCCTGGATCACCTGTCCATTTTTATGTGGTACTATGCATCCTGGAGATCGATAGAGCACATCCAGTTGTCCTGACACAAAAAAGGAAGAATGGACTGCAGTGTTACCATCCAGAACCTTATTTTCTTGACTGATTTGTTCAGTTTGATGAGATCCAAAATGGGCCTTCAGTCCCCTGTCTTTTTTGGAACTAAAAAGAACCTTAAGTAAGTGCTGGATTTGATTTGGTCTGTGGGGACTTTTTGGATGGCTCTTTATTCTAGCAACCTTTGAACTTCTAGGTTTGCTTGAACCCAAAGACTGGGTGGAACATCTGTGACTGACTGTTGTTTTCTTGTAAGGGATGGTTGGGAGAAGGGAATTTTGTAACCCCTGGATATTATTCATAGTACCCATGTATCTTCTGTGATTGTTTGCCAGGCTTTTGTGTACAAGGATAATCTGTCCCTGACTGCCTCCAGAGGCGGACAGTCAGGCCTGCTTTCAGGAGAGCTGGAAGGGCCTGGCAGAGAACGTATCTTTGTCAGCCTGATTCTGTGGACCCCCCCCCCACAAGATCAGCATCTCCTGTTATTATTTCCCCCTCTGCCCCTGGGGGAAAAATCTCCACATGTGTCAGGTGCAACTCCATCGGATTTCCGGAACCACATCTTCCCGCTTTTCTGACCTTTGGGGTAAGGTCTGAAGGGAGCGGAAAAACCTACTCTCATGGCAAAGAGAGTTTTGCCATCCCAGTCATACCTGGCAATAGTCTCTTTTACCAGAGGCCCAAACAGCGATGAGCCGTCAAAGGGGCTGTTGGTAAAGGAGGACTTGAAGGGCTCCACAAATTGACAAAGGTGCATCCAGGAGTGTCTACACAAGGCAACTCTTGTGCCTGCTGCCCTACTCACTCCATCTGCTGCGTAAGAGATCAGCCGCATGGAGGAGTTAACTACAGAAGTCAAGGTCGCAAGCTCTGAAGCCACCTTGCTCGCAGCTCCTTCAGCTGTAGGATCTTGTAGAGTATCTCCCAACTCCTTTAGGAGATCCCACTAAAGGCGTGTATAGTGGGACAAATAATTCAGTGACCTGAGAGTAAAGGCCGCTGAAGAAAACATATGCTTCCCATACCTGTCCATCATATGGGACTCTTTGTTCGGAGGATGGATGGAAGACGAAGTCTCCACTAGTTCTTTCTTGGTGGCTTTTGCCACCACCATATCATCAACAGGCACACCCTTTGATAGAAAAGGCTTATCATCTGGAGCAGTTATAATTTATTGGGCCTCCTTGGAACTGGTTCCATAGTATCTGGAGAGCCCTATGCCTTCCAACTCACTAGGGCCAGAAGTGGATCGAAAGGCGGAGACACCCAAGAGGTGGAGGATTGGCAAACAAATACATCCAGGTACACAGACTCATCCTCAGAAGGGGCAAGGGATTTCCAGCCACCCCTCTAAGGATTTCCTGGATGTCTGAAAAAGAGACATCCTCAGAGGGGGATCATGCAGACCTTTCGGAGTCCACTAAGTCTGTGTCTGAAGTGAGGGACTCAGGGGAGTCCAAATGCTTCCTCTTGCATTTTTTCTTCTAAGTGACCTCCTCTGAGGGGTGCTCTGGGGGTGTTTTGGAAGATGTGGGGTCGCCCAGTGGGGCGTCGTCCTGGAGCATGGGTTCCCTATGCTTGGAGAGAGGAGGTTCATAGGCAGACACCAGCACCGAAGGAGTAGGAGTCAATGGAGCTGAGAGTGGAGCAGTCTCAGAGGACAGCACACTCCTCATCACCTTGAAGGCACTGCTTTCCTGGCCCAAAAGAGTCCCCTGCTCCAAAGAGACTGGAGATCTCCTCCTAACCAAGTGCAATGGCTCTGAGGCCAATGTAGGAGCCGAGCTCACCTGCACTGAAGCTCTGAGAGGGAGAGCGGGGTCAGACAAGGGCTTGATGCCACTTTTCCCCTCAGAGCCGACAAGAGAATGTCTCCCCGATCCCTCGATAGACTGAGTTAATGAAGAGAGCAGAGAGACAGTCAGAACTGAGAGACCAGTGGTAATCAGAACCGTCAGTTCCACCACAACGACTTCCATGCACTCCAGCTCCGAACTCAAGGGAGTCAGAGGAGAAATCGATAATGGTGTTGGTTGGACTGTCGGCACCACTTCCTTACGGGCTGGGCTTGATAATAATTTCACTAATGCCGGCGTCTTGAGGAGCCTCTTCACCACCCTCTCCATGTCATCATCCAAAAGACTCCTGGATGACCGAGAGGAATGGGTGGAAGACCGATGACTGCCTGCCACAGATTGCAAAGGTGGAGACTGTGGAACAGACCACACCGGTTCCAGAGAGGGAGACCTGGTTCTCTTGTGAGTCCTAACTGGCTCCGAGACTACTGATGGAGGCACCAGAGAAACAGCTTTGTCAGAACCAACACTCGGATCTGACAAACCCAAAGTTTTGTCCTTTGCTTTGGATGACTCCAAAATCGGAGCCAACGAGGACAATGGCATAGTGGACTTGACCTGTTTTTTTACTGACTGAGTATCCTCAGAAGAAGCATCAAAGGGGCACTTCAATAAGTCTCACAAAATCAACTCATTTTTCCTCTCCTGCAGAACCTGAGAACTAAAGGTATGACATATGGAACACGAGCCCAGCAGGTGGACAGCCCCTAAGCAATAAATACAACTCATGTTCCCATCCGTAAGGGACATCTTTTGGCAGCAGGAGTCACACTTTTTAAAACCCAAAGGTTTTGTCTCTTTAGTGGGATCCTTAGACATACTATCAAATAACTACAACAGACACCAAGAATAATAACAGTAACAATGCAACTGAACTATCACTATAACTATAACTTTAACTTTTTTTTTTTTGAAAGGAAAGAGGAAAGAGGGAAGGGGAAGAGCCTCTAAGCTAAAATGGCAAACTCCCCCAACCAAGTAGAGCCTCTAACTTAAACGGCTGCTCCTCAAAAGGAAGAGAAGAGAAAAAACCCTTCAATAAAATACTGGGCTGAAAGGAAAAGAACCCTCTAAGTTAAAATGGGTTGACAAGGAAGGCCTAAAGAAAAATGAAGGCCAGAGCAACAACAAAAACAGTAGCAGAAAAGGTTAAAAACAGCACCAACCTAAGAAGAAAACACTCTAACACTCAATAATATCCAGAAACTAACACTATCTTTATCCAAAAGTTAGAAATCAGCCAAAAAGAAGAAACACCTAGCCTGAGCCAGTATGAGCAATCTCGATGCTGCAAGCAGCAAACGAGATCTGGGTAACTACCACTAGGCATGTTGGGATAGGGGTTAGCCACGAGCCAGTAAAAGCTCTCGAGCTATAGTATACGGCCGAGTCACAAACAGCAAGAACGAAGGTGAGATAGGGACAACATAACATTGCTTGCTATGTCAATATAGTTGATTACTTTTGTATGAATGTAAATCTGCCTTTGTCACAATTGATAATTCAATAAAGGTGTTTGAAAAAGAAAGTGTTCTGGATCTTTAATGACAAACACAAGCTTCACACACAAAAACGCTTTCTCTGAAAGAGCTTCCTCAAGTGTCACTTCCTGTTGCATACATCACATCCTTAAATATATATATTAAACATAATTAATAATCAGATACATTTTAAACTAATTTAAAGTTAATTTTTAATATATACCTTTATCTTTAAATAAGAAACAGAGCTAAAAAGACAGTAACATATATTGAATAAATCCTCTGATAAACTTTTGGCAATACTGCTGATGCACTGAATGAAATGAGACTTTTTACATGGACTTTGAATTTAAAAGCATTGTTTAATGGCAACACTAATGAAGCTAATAATTTAAGAAAAGCTGGTACTTTTTACCTGTAAGTAACTCAACTATAGGCATTTGAATCAGCTTGTGAAAACAGACTGTATGGTGTCTTTCTAAGTGATAAATTGCCTATTCATTCTATAATCTAACTAAAAGAGAACCACTGGCACTTAAGATGTTAAAAAATAATCCTGATACAATAATAAAACCAGATGATAAAGGAGGTGTGGTTGTGGTAATGGATTATATACAGTACATGTTATCTATTAAAACTATTTTAATTAATAGAGCAAACTTATGAATTAATTGATGAGCAGCATATAGAACATATAAAACCATACTTAATACAAATACTTATTCTATGCATTTAAACGGTAGTCTGAATCTAGATTTGTTGAATTATTTTTATGTTTCTAACCAGTCATACTGATATTTTATAGCTTGCCAAAGGTACACAAAACATTATCCAACCCTCCAATGAGACCTACAGTTTCAGGAAGAGGATGGGGGACAGAAATTATATCTATATATTTAGAAAGGGAATTAAAGGGCACTTTGATTTATTCTAAAAGTTTCATAGTAGATTCTAATGAGTTTTTACAACAGCTTTTCATTTGGTCTAAGGATAATATGGACACTGATATGTTATTTGTAACATTGAATATACAGTCTTTATTCACAGTGATTCCTAAGACTGGGTAGTAGATTCGGTTAGAGAGTATCTAACTATGCATAGTGAATTTTTTCTGTACCGAAGATTAGTACTACCTGTGAAGTGTTACTCCTAATTTTAGAAAATAATGTATTTACCTTTAACCATAAGTTTTATTTACGATTGAAAGGAGTGATGATGGGTACTCCTGTCACCAATATGTATGCTAACATAACACATGCTATGAGAGCAAGAATATATATTTAACAATGCCATCAACTCCTTCTATAATAATGTATTCTATAACAGATGTGTTGATGATGTCTGTTATATAGAAAGGGAATAATACATGTTTAGATTCCTTTGTAAGCTATCTATCTAATATGGTTGGTCATTTGAAGTTCAAAGAAATCTATTCACTTCTTAGATGTCATTTTAAATAGGAATGCTACTGCTTTTTTCACACCAAAGTTTACAGGAAGGATGTGTGTAAGAATTCATATTTGCATAGGACTAGTATACATCCATCATTTGTTTTTAAAAATATTCCTAAAGGACCAATGACTCGATTGGCTACACTAAATACACAAGAAGCTTTTGAAATACAAATGGAAGGAATGACACAAAGTTTTTTGACTAGAGGCTACAGCGAAAGAAAGGTGACAGATAATAAGATATTTGTTACTGAAAATACAACAGCTAATGGATGTTCATATGGTGAGCCACATAGTATTAATGAGAACTCTATTGGAAAAGATATACAAATGACCATTACTAATACTAGACATACTAATGCCTTTAAAATATAATGTTAAACACTGGCATATCTTAAAGCATGTTGAAAAACTTAAGGACATTCTAGCCTGAGAAGCCTGAGTTTAGATATAAAAGTGCACAGTAACAAAAAACACAAACTGGTAAAAACAAAAAAGATGAGCGATTTATGAAACTAACTCCTTTATTGGTAAACGCTTTCATTGGCATAAAATAAGCCAACTTCTTCAGACCATAAAAATACATACAACCATATAAAACCAAGAATAATTTTTATACCTTGTGCTCTTCCAATCAAGCAATCAATTAATTAAGTAAAAAACACTCAACTATTCAAATTAAAGGCACAAATAACCATTTTCCTGCTAAACCCAAAAGTTTGTCTTACATTACATTACATAGATCAGTAAATATTGATCACTATACACAATTCTAATTCAATATTAAAAATTCCAACTAATCATCCTTATAAAAATATGATATTTATTTTAAAATTAATACCCCTTAAACCTTTATTTTTACAAATGCCCTAGCAAGGCATATTATAGATTACCTGGACCATAAGTTCACCTTTTTTATATTGCAAAAGTTAGATCGCAACATTAGGGGAGGCCCATGGCAACTTAGATTGGAGGAAACAGAATTGGCATGGCAGATTCGTACTATGGCATATATTATGCCTGGATTAAATGAGTATTTGTCTATTAAATGCCTACTTAAAATAAAAGCTTTGGCTAGATAAACATAACAGGCTGTACTGAATGAAGAGATCCATTGGCTTTTAATAGACAAATTTTTATGCCAACGAAAGCGCTTACCAATAAAGGAGTTAGTTTCATAAGTCCGCTCATCTTTTTTGTTTTTAGATATAAAAGTACAAATAATCTTAAGCAAAAGCCGTGTTATAAAGAGCAAAGACAGATCCACCAAATAAAGCAACATGGTAATATCATTGTAGGAGTTGCATGTACTGCAGTTTGGTTAGTGGGGATGTTATTTTTGTACATCCGAATATGGGTCGACTCTATAAGTTTAATTGTTATGCAAACTGCAACACAAGTAATGTGATATATTTACCAACTTGTAATCTGTGCCAGAGTTATCATGTTGGGAAGACCAACTTTAGGTCAAAAGAAAGGATTTGTAGCCATCTGCCAGACAAAAGAAGAAAAGTTGGGACAAGTACCCTTTACAAGCATATTCAGAAGGTGAAGGCCATGACTTTAGGTTTAAGGTTATGGATGTTGTTACTATTGATCATTATAGAAGAGGACATTGTTAACAAAACTGAAAGAGCTGAATACAAATGAATACAAGTATTAAGAGCAGACAGTCATCCAGGCAGGTGTGTACTTGATGCAAAATCTATTAGATAAAATTCTGTTTAATGAATGTATTTGACTGTTTCTTCAGTAGTATTATTTATGTTTATAAATGCCTATATATAAGTAAATGTAATTATTTAGTTGTATATTCATTAGGCTGATGTAAGTGAAAAGTGACATCTTTTTTTGAAAAGTCTATCAGGAGATTTTTTAGATATATTTTACTGTCTTTTTAGCTCTTTTTTATTTTTTGATAAGGGTATATACGCATAATTAACATTAAATTAGTTTTAAACATATGTGATTATTAATTATGTTGAGTACATATATTTAAGGATGTGACATATGCAACAGGAAGTGACACTTGAGGAAGCTCTTGCAGTGAAAGCTTTTTTTGTGTGAAGCTTGTGTTTGTCATTAAAGATTCATCTGTTGTATCTGGAACACTTTTTTCTTTGTTCATTGACCCTTTTGGAGCTTGGTCCAGACATTATCTGCTTGAGCTCTCATTGACTTGTTCATAGTTGTTTAGGAAACTTAGATCCAGAATGGGCCTGAGGCTCTTTGTTTTTATCAGAGCCAAAAAGAAGTGTAACTAAAATCATGACCTGATCTGATCTGGTGGGATTGATATTTTTTGTAGAAGAGAATGAATCTCTAGCATAGTGGCCTTTGTCTAATTGGGTATATCATCATCTTGGAGATGGGGAGGAAGGGTGAGGTGGATTTTCCAAAAATGGAATTTGATAACCTCTGGATATGATCCTTCTTACCCACTTGTCTCATGTGATGGTGAACCATTAGAGTGAGTAGAGGGATATGCATCCCCTGACTACCTCCAGAAAACAACAGTTGGGTAATCCTTCAGGGATGCTGAGGGCACCTGTCCAAAAAAGTTGCTCAAACTTCCTCATTTTGTGGAACACCTCTACCTCTGGGTCTTTGTCTGCAGAAATGGCCACCGCTGTTAAAACAGGAGTCGTACTGACATCTAGACTGACAAAACCAGAGTGAGAAAGAACCCCTTTTCTTCTTATTGAAAGCATGTTGGGGGTCCTCAAACTTCACTCCTACTGCAGAGAGGGTCTTGCCATATTGCTCACTCTTTGGCATCCTTTCTTTTTCAGTGGATCCAAAGTGGTACCTTTGAAGGGAACATTTGCCAAGGATGCTTTATATTTGCCCATAAAGCCACATAAATGCAACCAAGCACAGTGTCACATGGTTATGCTTGCTCAAGCTGCTATAGCTACACACTGCATTATGCACAAAGTGCATGGAGAGAGTGCTAATGTTAAACATTTATTTTTATTTTATTTATTTTACATTTGTTAACTGGGAAAGTCTGACTTGGAACAAGCCAATTTTCAGAGGAGGCCTGGGGAGAAATGCTCCAGACACATGTCTTTTGTAATGTGGGAAGAAACCGGAGCACTCAGAGAAAACCCACACGAATACAGGGAGGACATGAAGACTCCACACAGAAGGCACCCCAGCCAAGAATTGAACCAGGGAACCTCTTGCTGTGAGGCAACAACGCTACCGCTGGACCACTGCGCCATCCAATTGACATCATTGATAGAGTGGATTGGAGTTGCTTCTGTGACTCTGGTATAATGAGCTTCTTCAGAGTGAATAATGCCTGTTGACTGACATCTGTCTAGAATCATGTCATATGTGTGCCGTAGTTCATGGCTTGTATTGCAAACGAGCTTGAAGCATACAAACACTTCCCTAGGCTATCCACTGACTGAGCTTCCCTAGTCTATTCATTGCCTTAGACTGCTTTTTGGGCAAATGGATAGATAAAGAGTCTTCAGACAACTCTTTTTTAGTGGTTGTCACAATTATGATGGAATCTACCAAGGGAATCTTAGTGTGGGAGTAGAATTTTTGTCAGGCTTCCTTGGGACCAATTCACAGGTGCCGGGCTCCTGCCAACACTTCTTCACCACTGACTCCACCAACTTGACAGCAGGAGGGACCACCCTAGATGTGGAAGAGGTCATTTTGTAGTCTTCAAACAGTACTGCTTCATCCTGAGAGGGAGGTTTGGTTGGCTAAGATCCTGTCTGTCTCATGAACTCCAGAATCTCATCAAACAATGCATCTTTGGGAGAGGATTGTAGGAAACTCTTCCATTATCTGAACTGGTATTGGGAATGAGAGATTAATTTGGTGAATCCATGTGCTTCCTCTTGCACACCTTCTATTTTGGTGGTTAAGGTGATTCCTCAGAGGGCTGTTTCTGCATTATTGTAGAGAGTTTGAGGTCTATGGAATGAGTCTGTCCTGTGGATGCTTTTGCTGAAGCTAATCCAATGGAATGGGAGTAAATTGATAGAGCTATAGCCAGTGGAACCTATGTATCTGCCTTGTGAGGTGAAGAAATGATCCTCCCAACACCCAGAAAGTGGCCCAGCCTCCAGTAGATACAAAGAACCCTCACCTACAGTTGGATCCAATTTTCCAAAAGAAGAACATGAAAAGGACCCAGGTAGATTTCTCAGATTCTGCTGAGTGGTTAGCAGTGAGGAGGAGATCATAGCCAAATTATCGAAGGCTGATGTCTTTGATTGTAACAACAGAGCTGTCCATCTGATTCCTTGACTCCGATATTGGATCTAAGAAGGCCAGATTCAGGAGAATCAGATATAACACCCCTAGAGCTGATGAAATATGGATCGAGGATTACCAGGCCAAAGGATGTGATTGACAATACGCATCTGAAGAAACTAGTGCCAAAGGATGAACTGGTGAGGGAGCCTCAATAGAGGTAAAATTTATGTATCTGGCCAGTTTTAGAGCTAGTGGTGTAGAGATGCCCTGCATTTCGATCTGGGTCTTTTGTAACTTCTGCAATAAGTGATCCAAATCAACTTCTGATTTTCTTTTGTAGGATCTGAAAGATCTTGTAGACAAGGCTGAGGAGGGTCTTGAAGGAGGTTTTTCTACCTTTTTGGGGGAAACTTGGATTACAACGTTAGCCCCTATCTCAGGACCCAGAGGAGGGTTATATGCAGGAGTATAAGCTACATGGTTCTCGAGTCTTGGGACCTTTCAAGTAGAAGATGGAGTCAAAGACTCGGGTCTATATCAGAGCATCGAATTTTTTAAACTTCAAATGTTCTAATATCGACCAGTTTAGAGTGAATACTGAAAATAGCGAAGCTGCAGAACACCGAATTCTTTCCTAGGGAAAGAATTCAGTTGGCTGGTTCTGTGGCTTCACTATTTTCAGCGCTGTGGTGGAAATTTACGGGTTGGGTTCAGGTAAGTCTGTGACTGTGTGGTTGTTAGGATTAGGGCGCGGGTTAGGTGAGTTAGGGTTAGGGCACGGGTTAGGTGAGTTAGGGTTAGGGTGCAGGTTAGGTGAATTAGGGTTAGGGAGCGGGTTAGGTGAGTGTGCGATACTGACGGACCTTAGGGTTAGGGTTGGGTTAAGGTAAGTGAACAGATAGTAGTGTATGTATAGTTTAATGTAGGGTTAGTTGAAGGATTATAAGTGTATGTGTGCCTATTGATGTTTTTTAGGTGTGCTTGTGTTGTGTATATGTGTTTTGGAATAGCAAATTTTTTCCCAAGGAAAAAATTTGCTGTTCTGAATGTTCAATATTATGTGGTTTAGATATTTTAGGTTCGATGAAATAGAGTTCACTATTTTCATCTTTCGATAACGTGATATAAACGCAAAGACTCTGTGAGCAATTTCTTTGGCTCTGAGTCCATAGACTCTCCCACCTTTTATGATTTGATTGGATCTGTATCTGGTGGAAGAAGACCTTTCACAATTAATGTATTTCTTCTGTCTGAGAGGGCCTTCAGGCTGAAAGCTGCACAAATGTTGCACGAGATGTTCAAGTGAGAAACTCCTAAACACATCAAATACATATCATGGGGGTCTTGACGGTAAAATTTTACACCCACATTTAGTACACTTTCTAAAACTAATAATCTTATCCATTCTGGTGAAGCAAAAATAACAGTCATCACTGTACTGAAGATTAACAATACAAAAAAGGAAGTTCAGTCACACTCTTGAACACAGCACAAACAATTAACTATTATCAAATTGTTTATAAGAAGGCAATCTAACACCACTACAATCATTAATATAAAAAAGCACCAACATCACTCTAACACTAACACTATTATTAAAGTAGGCGACACTAATATCTGCGGATCTGTATTACATAATCTAAAACCCGTATCATCGAACACCATAACACCGACACACATAGCCCGAACTGCAACTATGCTGAATCCCCTAAACTGCAAATTTTCAAATCTCGAACCATCATAGTCGGCCAACACCACCGTGAGCTACATACCCAAACATAATAAATAAAACACATACATACACTAACCAAACCCTACTTCTAACCCTACACTAAACCTTACCTACATTACCTATCTATGCACTTACCTTAACCCACACCCTAACCCTAAAGTCCGTAATTATTGCACACTTACCTTACGGAACTATACCGCAGACAGGCCAACCATGACACTTCAACATTCCGTGTTTCACAGTTTTGAATGTTCACCGTTACCATAGTTCACACTATACGTGTCGGTCTTCTGGTGTTCACTGAAACAGGATTTCGATCTCGTAATATAGACCCATATCTGCCAAAATGGCAAGATCACTGAAATGGAAGGACTGAAGAGAAAATCTTAACTTTCCTACAGCTAAACCAGGAACAGCAGATTAGCTGAAATGAAAATGATTAAGAATTATACCAAGCCCTCAAAAGAGATCAAACTACCATATAACAAATAAGAGGCAGAACTCTTATCTGCTGAGATCAGCGTTACAACTTCCAGGGTTAGCAAACAAGATTTGAGTTAGTCAGGGAGGACCAAGGCATTATGGAGCTGTAAACGTTGGATGGGCTCCAGGATGTAGCACTAAATCAGCCAGCTGAGATCTGACCTGTGGTCTCAAGGACCCATATGTCAGATCAGATGGACTGGATGAACAGGTTCTTAATAATGGACATTTATTTTGGAAGTTATATACAGTTTTCAATTAAGCACAGTATAATACATTGTGGATTTCAAGCCACTGGACTAGAAAAGGACTGGACTGTGATAGAATTTATGTAGTTGATCAATAACAAACTTTGCTACATTTTTGTAAAATTTTCTAATTTATTTAGGTTTGTCTTTTGTAAGTTTATTATTATATTAATTTTGCTTTCATCCTAAGATTTCATCAGAACATAGACATAGCTGGCCCAGAGATATACTACTGCACACACACACACACACACACACACACACACACACACACACAGTTTTCTTATCTTACTTTATACAATTCTGATTAATTCAGTCTAAATTTCGAAACATATTACTTTCTCCATTTGTTTAAGTATTGCATGAAATTAAAGTCTAGTATCTACTCTTCTTATTTTACTTATGCATATACATTTTATTATTTGTATTAATAAGACACACATTATGTGCATGTTATTGACCTCAGGCCCAAGCACAGTGAAAAAATTCAACATCTAAACAATATATTATCTATTTTTAATATTCTCAACTATATGAATATGTACTTGAGTATGTGCAGTGTGAACTAATATACGCTACGAAAATTCTCATTTCTATACCTTTTTTTCCACATAAGGCCTTGTAGAACCTAATATTCCAATGGATCGCCTCCTTAACTGCTAATGGTAATATATTACACATAGATGCCATATAAAACTGATGTATTTTACATTGTTATTGTGTATTTTGATGCTTACATACTGCTTGTTGTTATACTCTAATACTTGTAATAATATGTATATCATTATGTTTATTTTATTCATTGCATTTGCAGATCTGTTTGGGTTATGGCTGAAAAGAGTACTTGAGTCTGCGCATTTAACCAGTTAGCAAGAGAAAATGAGTAAGTCCTTGGAGAAGTTTACTTGCCTTGTTGGCAAAAGAGAATAGATAAGTGAGTAAATCAGTACATGAACAAAAAGGATTGAAGCAAGAACATATCACCAAGACCCTACTAGACCTAAGGTGCTTCTAACTTGAAGCCAATTGTTTACTATAAAGTTATAGTAATAAAAATGAGATCCATTGGAAACTAATAGTCCAGCATAATCCTTCATATATATTTGCCTGATCACCATAGTAAAGTGGATGCAAAGTAAAAAAAAAAACAATAGTATTCCTTCTACATTTGCAAAATATTTGGCCCAGAGGTGATCTAGAATCCATATAGTCTTGTCAACTGAGGTGTGTTCTCAGAATCCAAATTGCAAATGAATGACTATATTCCTTTTAGTTCTTCAGTTAACCAAATTTTAATTACATCTTCCAAAATTATAAAATAACTAGATTATTAAACTATATGTCTGTAGTTGCTTTTTATGATACGATATCTGTTTTTTCTCTCTTTTTTGCATTTCATACAATTTTTTTAATTATTGGGTTCAGCATTTAACACCACTTTGGAAATGTTAAATGCTGAACCCAATGAGTTAAAAGGAAATGGATCATTTTGTCCCATGCATTTATCTTGTATTTAAAAATCTCCCCAGGAATGTATTCAAATGGAATGCCTTTCAATATCAGATGGTTAATTGCATGCTGATTTCCATACTTATGATATATTTATGAAGAAAAACCTCACATAAACTAGACCAAAAACAAAATAAAAAAATGACACAGAAAAAAACTGAACTGAGACAATAAATCCAACCACAGGACCACCAGAGTAACTTTATTAAGCGCTTTCACTCACTTTAATGCACATGAGCTTCATCAGAACAAACATTACATTCATTACAAACTGTTTAAATACCACTTGATATCAAATCACATGACTTTCCATTTAAAAACCTTAAAGTAACCTTTCTATTTATATTCAAATGTTTTTTTTTAAAAAATAAATAATATTGATCAAATAATTAATGTACATATTTCTGACTTAACAATATATAATCTAATGATTTAAATATATATATATATATATGTGTAAATTAACATAAAAATTGAATTTATACAATTATTTAATTCTGGCCATCTGCAGAAAACATTTCATGTTGACTGCCCCATTGAGGCCAGGAGGTTCATCAGCTATTAACAATATTTGCCACAAACTTTCCTTACACTCCAAAAGTGTCTTATAGTCCCCAGAGAACAAGTCAGTGTTGACCCTTTCCAAAACAAAAAAAGAAAACTTCTTAAACAAAACACATTCCGTGGCATGAACAGCAAGAGCATCGCTGACATCTTTTTTCTTTATGGTTAAACTATGCTCATAAATTCTTTTGTTTAATGCTCTAATAGTTTTCCCAATATAAAATGTTTGGCATGTATCACATGTTGCACAATATACCACATTGGTCGTACTACAATCATATCATGCTCTAGCCACAAACTTTCTTTTTAAATGTTTAAATTCTAAGCTAGACACATTACTCATGTATCTATACTGTCTGCATCTACTACATGAAAAACTTCCAACTGAACAAATTACTGAACTTGTGATCTGATTTCTCTTGGATTCTATAATTTGTTTAATACTAGTGACCTTTTTGTAACAAAAAAATGTTTTCTCACCTAAAATCTTGACGAATTCTGTACTGCCCATTATTACCTTCCAACGTTCCATGAGAATCTTTCTTATTACACTCATCTCATTACAAACAGGTATAGGAAGAGCTAGCATAAAATTCGTATATGCATTGTTTGTAACACTGTGAGATGTAACCCTTAGAGTGACATTGTTGTCCAAAACTGGATGTGCTGAAGTCACTCTAAGCTGTTTAACTTCCTGAACTATCTTGCAAAGCCAGTTCAAATCATAACCTCTTTGTTGAAAAAAGCTTAACAATGTATCTACCTCTTCTAAAAAAATCGAATGTTCAGTGGTCAATCTACTGAGTCGTATGAACTGACCTTTGACAGCCCCACTTTTCATATGAACAGGATGTAAACTCTCTCTGTGTAAATATTGATTGACAAAGGTATTCTTTCTAAATATCTGACTTTGAAATCTCAGGGTGTTGATGTCAAAGGTGAGATGTAAATCCAAAAAATCTATGGAGTCCCCAAAACTACCAATAGTAAAATTCAAAAAGGTAGTACTACTATTAAGATGCTCAACAAAGAGTAAAAAACTGTCATAGCTGCCCTTCCAAAGAAAAATTAAATCATCTATGTATCGCCTGTAAAATAAAATATTTTCCAAAAAAGGCACCACATAAAGATGTTTCAATTCCCAAAGGGCCATGACAATGTTTTCTTTTTTTTTTTTGGAAAGGGTCGACACTGACTTGTTCTCTGGGGACTATAAGACACTTTTGGAGTGTAAGGAAAGTTTGTGGCAAATATTGTTAATAGCTGATGAACCTCCTGGCCTCAATGGGGCAGTCAACATGAAATGTTTTCTGCAGATGGCCAGAATTAAATAATTGTATAAATTCAATTTTTATTTGTTAATTTACACATATATATATATATATATATATATATATATATATATATATATATATATATATATTTAAATCATTAGATTATATGTTGTTAAGTCAGAAATATGTACATTAATTATTTAATCAATATTATTTATTTTTTTTTAAAAAAATCGAATATAAATAGAAAGGTTACTTTAAGGTTTTTAAATGGAAAGTCATGTGATTTGATATCAAGTGGTATTTAAGCAGTTTGTAATGAATGTAATGTTTGTTCTGATGAAGCTCATGTGCATTAAAGTGAGTAAAAGCACTTAAAGTTACTCTGGTGGTCCTGTGGTTGGATTTATTGTCTCAGTTCAGTTCTTTCTATGTCATATTTTTATATTTATGAAGAAAATGGAAGCACAAATCATAATATTTTTACCATTCACAATCATGGTCCTTATATGAATTTTCATAGTATCTATACCCGATGTCCATCAATATCACTTATGCATTGGTCTGTGTCTTAAATCCATGTGTTTCCAAAAAACAGACGTATTTGGTGTCAACTTTCACAATAGCAAGTTTTTTTATTTTATTTTAAAAGTTAATAAGGGACTTTGCCTTTATCTCAATAACAATGCCCTATGCACTATCATTTCTTGTCTGAACAACAGCAGATTGTATGGGAGATGGGTTTTATGACAAGTTCTCAATTTACATTTAATATATACTTAGTTTCCCTTCAGTGATTATTGCACCAACTAGATATCCCATAACATTTTTTGCATACAAACCATATGGGGGAACTTTCTGTACGGAAAGTTTGTATTTCTTCCCAAAGGAATAGGGTTTCATCGCAACCCAATATTTTTAGTTTTACAATATTGTCTATCAGGTCACTTTGTCTTTATCTGTCATCATATCATTATCCTCCAGCACTTTCAGTCTATCCCTTCATCCAAAACCTCTTTGGGATACAGTTAAAATCCATTTCTAACTTGAGTATCCCTAGAGACTACATCCAGAATTGTGGAAGTCTCATCAGCTAGATATTCTTTTTGTCAATATTTAATTCTTTTAATAAAATAAAATAAAATGGAGCATGTTGCTGTATTCATCTGCCCCTTAACAATATGTAGTTCCTCTTAGAATTACTATACAATCTAAAATCAGCAGATTTTCTACCCAGCAATTCCTTAACACACACAACATTTTGTCTCCTAGTCTGAACAAATGTTTGATCTTTCTAGTACTAATTTATTCTTGCTTTTGTTATAATTATTCTACAGACTACCTAGAGAAACAGACTAGTCTTCATAGAGTGAGCATTTTTTCACTGATCACTAACATTACAACACATTTCAAAAAAGTACTAGACAAATTATCAGATAATGAATTCAGTGAACTCAGTTCCCATAATGAATTTGCTGTTGCATACAGCTTACTAATAATCTTCAGTGATGAGTTAGCTTTGCATTCTCTCTTCAGATAGTGCTCATCCCTTCCTGCTTATTCCTATCCCTCTGTTGACTTTCACTCCCAATAGTGCAGAGTAGATAGCAGGAGAAAGGCCAGATGTGGAAGTACCTATGCAGTACTCATCATTTCAGTCTCTATCTTTTTCTTCATCCATTTTCCTTGCTTTATCTTCTTTGATAGATAACTCATCTTCAATCTTCTTTGTTACTTATCACTGTATACAAACTTCCTTTACTAATCATATCTGGACCCTTTGTAATAAGTCGTACCCTTTCCCTGCAGAGGTGTTTCTATCAGTTCCAGTCTGTTCCATTTTGGTATGAATGAGGCTTTTACTTACATTATGAATGAGTCTTTTACATACATTAGTTTTACCCTTAGTTTGTATTTTAAAAAATGCTACCCAACTACACTCTATTTTAATCAACTAAGATCTTCACTGAACTGGACAAAAAGAAACTTCAGTAAATAGAATGTTTTGAAAGAAAAATATAAATATTATCAGTACCAATACAAAAGTATAAACATTCAATGGAAGTACTGATACAGCAAGGATAAGTGTAGTGAAACAGATATCACAGTGACAATTTAGGCGTTTACATATTAATCAGCACAGATCAAATAAAACCTCAGCAGTTGTTTTTTAGTTGGAAAAATAGCTGAAATGATTATCCTGGGAATTCAGAAATGTGTCAGAGATTACGAACACGTCAACACTGTTAAATATCCATGTGCGATGAGTCCCCAGCCTCATTAAGAGTGCATGCAGTTAGACAAGTATATGTGACAAGCAGCTCTTCATTGTGGCTGCAGCACAGAACCATAGGAAGATCATGTCGCACCAACTCACCAATGCAGGTAAGTACAAGTAGTCGTAAACAATGAGCGAGCATGAGCCTATACAGTAGTCAGTACAAAGTTGCCCGCACAGTTAGTAAAACTAGTGTGCTGATCTAATTTTGCAAGTCAAGTATACATATCTGCAGAGAAGTATCTTGTGAAAGGTAGTAAGGGAAATGCTCCTAAGATGGCAGGGTAGAGGCTGTAGTAGCACCACATAAACATATAACAAACACAAGACTGCAAAAGAAGGTGGTGACAAAATCAGGGATGCAGAACACAATGGAAAAGGGGGGTGGACATACATACAGATCTAAATCATCTAAATCTTTCGGCTTTTCCCGGTTAGGGGCCACAACAGTGGAACTCTCGCCTGCTAATAACTGGCAGTGGATTTTTACGGTGCTGAGTTGGCAGCTCGAAGCCCAACCTTCAAAGAAGGCACACCCATTCATGCACGCACCTACCTGCATGCCTTTAAACGCCACTCAACCACAGATAGGACATGCAGACTCCACACAGAAGGCGCTCCCGCTGAAAATTGAACAGGAGAAACCTCTTGCTGTGAGGCGACAATCCTAACCGCTGCACCACCACAGCCCTGGAGGCATACATACATAAATCAGTACTAGAAAGATGAAACATTTATTCAGACTAGGAGACAAAATGCGTGTGTTAAGGAATTGCTGGGTAGAAAATCTGCTGATTTTAGATTGTGTAATAATTTGAAAGGAGGAACTACATATTGTTAAGGGGCAGATGAATACAGCAAAATGCTGCATTTTATTTTATTTTATTACAAGAATTAAATATTGACAAAAATAATATTTGCCTGATGAGAGTTCCACAATATCAAGTGTGAAATACTTGAAGTAAAAGAATGTGGAAACAAACATGATAGGTGGGGTATACAAAAGTGACAAGCTATATAGGCCAAAACCAGTTCTGACAGCAGAGTTTCAACATCATGCTTTACTATAATGGAAATGTCTTAAGAAACACTGGTATAACCTTGAGAAGATTTTAACCCACTACCCTATACGATAGTCTAACAAGCACTCCAGTTACAAGCTGAGCCACAGAAACAAGTCACAATATACGTATACGTATACATATACATATACACACACAGACACAAACACACACATCCCTGAAGGGAATGGAACATAGTACTCTCTGTATTACTATTCCTTCAAGCACTTTAACAAGCTGAGCCACAGAAACAGTCACAATAACGTGTCAGTGAAGTACATAGTAGGTTGTTACACAAAAAAGAATATACCTCTGTAGAGATATTTGTGTGACTAAGACCAATATACGTAATAGAGAACAGCGACTGGACTAAATTGTTGCTATACAATAAGCAATTGCATTCTTAATGGGTCATACATGGAAAGCGACAATGCTCTTTGTGACCTGTTGTGAACCGTATTACCACAAAACCATAAGTGTGTTTAACAGGACCTACATGGGCAAGGTCTGGCATACATAAAATTACAAAATGATTCTTCTAAAGCAGTCACATAAAGGAAAGTATTGCTAGCACACAGTAAGAAGCATGTGTAAATAAATGAGATAATACAATTAAGTTCAAGTAATGTTAAATATTTCTGGAAGCGCTAACAAAATTTATGTGTTTCAGGATGGTGAAAGTTATATATCTTGAGGCAACATAAGGCTATATCAAAAGAAGCAAGTAATGCATATCTTAAATGTTCTGGTGTTGTATCAAGCCATTCTTCCACAGAAAAGACATTATACTTATAAGTTCCTAGCTTTTCACAGCAGTAGCCACACCATCTCAGTTCTTGAGAGGGTGTCACTTAAGAAGTTGAGTACTTTATTGCAACCTAACATTAGTGAACCTTCTAAAAGGGAGTATGGTTCTCTAATGGTGATAGAATACATGGAATTTTGGAGATTAATATTTCCTTAGGTTTCTGTGATGAACAATAGACCACAATTTGAGATCTTGCCTATTGTCTGCACTGCACTAATAAGGTGTCAGAACATATACTGGAAATTTCTTTTTTTACATTCTTAAACTTGCAAAAGAGTTAATGGACCATTCCCTTGTCCAACATGAAAAAGGCTGGCAAGCTATTTCAAAATGTATTAATACTAACTTGGAGAAAAAATACAGCATTTTGGAAGTAATCTGAGTATTGTGGAAGGAGCATTCTTCACCATTCGATGGTGTCTGGAGCCTTCCACGCCCGCTCTGAAATCAACTGAATGAGTTCAGCAGAAGGTGGGGTCACCCAAGAAGTAGACAGGTGGGTGCCAAAAGCCTGTAGGTAAACAGATTAATCAGAAGAAGGGTTTTGGGACTTCCAGCCACACCTCAGTTTTAAATTTTCAACTAAATCTGTGCCCTCAGTGACTGAATCCTGGGGGAAATCCATGTGCTTCCTCTTGCACTTCTTTTTCTGAGGGACCTCCTCAGGGAGATAATCTGGGGAGGTATCAGAAGATGACAGTACCTGATCCTGTGAAACCTGAGACTTCAGCACCCGCTGTCCCAGTGCAAAGGCAAGATAAATAACTGAACTGCAGGGGGGAGCCTGTTCTGAAGGAGAAGGTGCTGACTGAGTCACTGTAAATGAAAGGCCCCTCTGCACAGCCTCAAATGCTGCCCCACCTGAAGAGGGAAGGAAGCCAAAAACTGGGATAGACTGTCTTGGAACCAGGGTCATTCCTCGCTCTGAAGAACTGACCCTTGACACTGAAGCTGGCTCCAAACTATCTCAAGCCAAACCTCCATGGAGCAGGGATGGCTCCAAAAAATCTGGAATCTAGATTTGCCCCCTAGAACCAACAGGGTAGCTACGGCTCTGGGAGGTCTCTGGTTCTGAAATAACTGAATAATTCAGGGTAGCACTGGTTCCAAAGAAACAAATAACTTTGAAGCCAGTACAGTCGACGCCAGGAGATCTGGAACAGATGACTCTAAGACCTCCAAGGAGGTTAAAGGGGGAGTAGTTAGTGGGGTAAAAGAAGCTTCATTGCCAAGACCTGAGGGGGTCAGAACTGAAAGGGGACCTGAAAGTCCTCTAGTCCAGTGGTCTCCAACCTTTTTTTGCACCAAGGACCGGTATCAATGTAAGACAATTTTTCATGGACCGGCCATCTCACGGCACACATAATAAAGTAGATATTTACTTATTTATTTGACATTTGTTTAAGGAGGAGGCCATAACTGGGGAGAAAAGCTCCAAAGTAAAATAAAAAGACAGTTGGCAATAATTACCAAAAAAAAAAAGTGTACATTCTGCTTAACAGCATAACAGTGATCTACAATGGTTGAGAGGTAAGTAAAGCTAATGGCAACCTTACTGATTTGATAAGAGCAATATTTAAAATCTGTCCCTATTATTTGGGTCTGTCCAGCATACCTCTCAACTGCACAGATTTTCACAGAATGTCCAGATTTGTGCCTCATATCTTTGGTCATTTTCTTATAAAATTGTTTTCTGGCAAATCACTGGCAGATCATTGAGGCTGAAGTCAGAAAATAATGACAGACAGTTGAGTTTCATACTTCATACCCTTCAGAAAATTCATGCTAATGCAAAACCTGTATTTCTATCAACCTTCGAAGTTTGTAAGAGCAGTACCTATTTTGGGCCTTTGCCCCCCCTTCCATTATTTTTGGCTTTGTCCAGATTTATTGATCTAAGTAAGAGGGTGAGAGGTATTCATACCTCTCAACTGTACAGATTTTCGCAGAATGTCCAGATTTTTCCCTCTGAGTTTTGATCTATTCCTCATAACTTTTGTGATTTTCTGGCAAATCACTGGGATGATCTGAGGGCTGAAGTCACTTAAATAATGATATACATTTGTATTTTAGACCTCATATCCTTCAGAAAAATGCACAAGACAAATCCTGTTATTCTAGCAACTTTCTATGGTTATAAGAGCAATATTTCAAATCTGTCCCTATTTGTCCCCCCACTCTCTTAGGCTTTGTCCAGATTTTTTGCACTACTAAGAGGTTGAGAGGTATGGTGTGTGTGTGTGTGTGTGTGTGTGTGTGTGTGTGTGTGTGTGTGTGTGTGTGTGTGTGTGTGTGTGTGTCTGTGTATGTGTGCGTGCGACAGACAGAGAGTGGGAGAAAGAGAGAGACACTGAAGAGTGAGAGTGATCGCTGGCAGCAGCAGCAATGAGGTTTGTGTACCTTTTGTCCATAATACACACACACACACACACACACACACACACACACACACACACACACACACACACACACAGTCTCTTTTGTATTCATGCATGCATTTACTCACACTCAGTCTCTCACAAACAGTCACATCCTCATTCATACCTGCATTCATTCACACATCACTCTCACTCTACAGATCTCACACACACACACACACACACACACACACACACACACACACACACACACACACACACACACACACAGTCACTTCCCCATTCACACCTGCATTCATCCACACATCGCTCTGTCACGCCCACATGCCAGACACCCACTTACGCATTCATTCACACATCGCTCTCACTCTCCCGATCTCAAACACACACAGTCACTTCCTCATTCATAGCTGCATTCATTCACACATTGCTCTGTCTGTCACACCCACATGCCACACACCCACTTACGCATTAATTCGTATATAACTCTCACTGTCTGTCACACCCACACGTCACACACCCACTTACGCATTCATTCGCACATTGCTCTCAATCTCCCGATCTCACACACACACAGTCACTTCCTCATTCATACCTGCATTCATTCACACATCACTCTCACTCTTACAATCTCACACACACACACACACACACACACACACACACACACACACACACACACACACACACACACACAGATTATTTTGCTTTCATGCACGCATTCATTCACACAAGCAGACAGATACTTAAACACACTCATACAGGCATTCACTTACCTGACAGCCTGGCACCAAGTGCTCCACAGCCCGGTGGTTGGGGACCGCTGCTCTAGCCCATAGAATTTTATTCAATAGCCTCTCCATGTTGAGTTCAGACAGACTTTTGTTGGAGCAGACCAACGAAGTAGAAGGGGACTTAGGCCTTTGCAGGAAAACTTCTGGGAGCTCCACAGCAAAAGGGTCAATAGAAGGTGAATAGGTAGTTCTAGGCATTATGTCCTTGGTCATGGCAGGTGAAGCAGTAGTGGTTTCCTGCACCAAGATCTTTGACATCGAAGGGCTTGAAACAACAATCAGTGCCTGAAGAGATGTTTGCACCGGTGTGTCAGTAGCAGAGGCTGCAGTTCCACTGATTCTTTTGGAACAGAGGACTTTAATTTTTTTGCTTTTGGAACCGACAGGGAGGTTGGAACCGACATACTTCTTTTCTTGTCTTTGACCACTGAAGAGAAGGATGAAGGAGATGAAATGTCTGTTTTCCCTTTTCCTACAGATGATAAGGCTTTGTTGAAAGCTGAGGGAAGCAAACCTTTTAAGATAAGCTTATTTCACCTTTCCACAAGTGCTCAGTGGCTAAAGGCATGACAGATGCTGCAGTCTTCTTGTAAATGGAGGGAGCCCAGACAGTATACGCAAAGAGAAAGAAAACCTGAAGAGGGTATTTTATAGCCACACTTCTGGCATTTTTTAAAGCCAGAAGGGCCCTTACCCTTCTCAGCCATGTCAACAAGAGAAGAATAGGCTAGAAAAAAGCCACTTACACTCACACTAGAGATAGAGAAAGAACTGGCAGAGGAAAGAGAAGATTTATTTTTATTATTATATTTATATATCCTTTTTTATTTTAAAGGAGAGAATGGGGGAAAGGACTATCAGCAATGATAGCTGGAGAAGTACACAAGCGTGTACAGAGAAAAGATAAGAACTAGAACAGAGAGGGGAGGGGAACTATTAACAATTATAGTGACAAATACACAAAAGTGTAAGGCAAAAACATATCAACAAGAATACTTTAAAGATTACACTAAGTGTAAGAAAAAAATTAAAGAAAATAGCCAAAACTGTAGGAAAAAAGACAAAAAGAATTTACCTAAGCCCACTAAAGCTGGAGAGCAGTAGGTAAAAGCGACCATTTCAGAAAGTGGCAAACGATATCTGAGGTAATTGAGACAGAGGGATTGTGGGTAGAAGTGAAGCTCGAGAGTTTATGACTGGCTCAAGCTGTAGTAATGGCTGAATCGATTCCAATATCGGAACCGAACCCATCTGTCAAGGATAAAATGAAGATTGACAACATTAGATCAGAATTTAATCTTTAAAATATAATTCACTAATATAATTGTGTCGTACAACAATAATTTTTAATTCATCACTAATTATAACACATTGGTTTCAATTTCCAAATTGTCTTAACTAATATAAGTGCAAGAGCACAATAAAAAATTATACTATATATCTGAAATGCATCAAACTAAATAGCATCATGTACTATCGAGGCTGCTTATTTATTTCATCATTTATCCAAATGTTAGAAGAGAAAATCACTTGGATTATTATGGATAACATGAGGCCAGAGTGAACAAAGGTAAGCGGAAGAGTTTATTAACTTGATTAAATTAGAGAAATTATAGGAAAAAATGAAAGAAGAGAAAAAAGTGACATATGTAAAGAAAGATTTACTGTCAATGTTTGTTTTTTGCATATAAATATTTTATCGTTTTTAATTTGGTTCCAAACATTATGTGGATAGAGTTCTTTTACAGTCATCAACTTAATATTACTTTAACTTTGTTAAAACTTTTAATATAATAAAAGTACAGTTATTTTGGTATGCTGATACAGTCAGAAGTTCATCATTGGATCATTACTTCATTTTTATTCTGAATATAGGATAAGAATAAAAAGGCAAAGGCGATGGAATGAGAGTTTTGAAAAAAAGAAGTTAAGTACTTAACTTAACGTTCCATCTGTGCTGTCCATTTTCATTGTTCACCAAGGCAAAAATGAAACCAATAATCCAATAAAAAGCCAGGTAGAAGGCAGGCAGGCAAAACACGACCACTGACACTTCTCCTTAGGGCAACCAAATCCTTTATTGTTAAAACAAGATACGCGCTTTCGTCTCAGTTTTAGACAATCAAAGAGACTTCAGATAAAGCTAGAAAAAAACAAAACTAGATTTAAAAACCAGAACCAAAACCCAGATCACATCATTTCCAGGTAACAGGATAACCCATTTTTAAAGTGACAGTATTAAAATCAAATAAAAGTGTGCCGAGATCAAAACAATACCGTACTTGTTATAAAAACATCAAACACTATGGCATGAAACAAGAACTTCATCTCATATAATATCATTGCGACCTTATAAAATATATAGAATACATATACTAAAAATAATGAATTCACATAAAATGTATGAGCAAGTAATTGAATAAATATATATGTGGTTAAATGGAAATAGGCAAAACCAAGCTAAATAAAATATATATAATAAAAAGATATGTGTATTAAATCAGGGTAATATAATACCATACTATGAATACATATTAAAATCCTAAAAATGCATATGGAAATATATAAATATATAAAAATGAAATAAATATGACATAAATATGAATAAAATTGTAGAAATAGGAATACACACACACACACACACACACACACACACATATATATATATATATATATATATATATATATATATATATATATATATATATATAGGGTCCCTATCAGCATCTCAAATGCTGACAATATCGAATTTGATATTGTCACATTAAGAATCCAGATCAACATTTAGTGATTCAAACTATTCAATTTTTGAAATGCTGACATAGACGCATATATATGAACCATGAATGCAAATACATCATAAATATTCAAATATTAGTGTTCAAAAATTAGTGTCTACTCAACGCTTTTATCTTTAGTAGACTACTAATTGACACATTTTCATTCAAGCCTGGCCAATATATTGAATTACGAGATAATTCCATTTTTTCAAGCAGATATGGCCAGGCACCACCCCCAGGGGAAATTGTTATATTATCCAATACTACAAATTTAAAATTATGCTGTGAGCATACCATAATATGTTTTGCTAGTGCATTGCATTCATGGCTATCATGTATATTCCTTAAATGTTCCCCTATTTTACTTTTCAACCTACACTCGCTTTTACCAATATAGAAACATGGGCAATTACTACAAAGAGCGCAATAAACCACTCTTTCTGTTAAACAAGAGAATTTCCCTTTTTCCCAAATTTTAATCCCATTTACTTCCACTACTTCAGTTTCCAAAATATTTTTCCAAAACTTGCACATACCACATTTGTGCATATATCCTTTGCCTTGTTTAGGTTTATTGCACTCAAACATATTCTTTAAACAATGGCCTTTTTTGTATACACAAATGGCAGCTTCTCCCAGAATATCCTTTATTTCCTTGTCATTTCTTATGAATTCCCAAGATGTACTTGACTTACTAGTATTAGTTTCCCCAATATTAGTCGTAACTACCGCCTGTAAATTTAATTAATCTCCCATAACATTATTAACCTTTATCGTACTCTTATTACTCAAAACAGGTACAAAATGGCCACTTTTTCTCTTATTTTTTACCTCATCCATGATTTGTTTTATTAATTTACCTGGATATCCTCTTTTAACAAATATCTGTTTGAGTATATTGCATTCCTCAAAGAAGGTCTCCCACCCAGTAGCCATTCGGGCCGCCCTGACAAACTGACCCTTAACTACTGCCCGTTTTTGATAAAACGGATGGCAACTACTGAAATGGAGGAAGCTATTAGAATATGTATTCTTGCGATAAATTTTAGCTACAAAACTATTATTGATTTCATCTTTCATTAATAAAATGTCCAGGTAAGGAATATTCTTAGTATTTATCGAGTATGTAAATTTTAAGAAATTGGTTGTATTATTAATGTAATCAAGGATGGATTCAACCATATAATTCGGACATTCCCACAAAATGAATATATCATCCAAATATCATATATAACATTTACAGAATGAAAAATATTGAAATTGATGCAAATATCGCTTCTCCCATTCTAACATAATAATATTGGCATATAGGCCCCCAAATGAGGAGCCCATTGTCACCCCTTCATTCTGTAAATAATATTCTCGTTCAAATAAAATGAAATTATTTTTAAAATTATATCCAACATTTGTTCATATAAATTCACTTTATCATGTACAATATTTTTAGACTGCAAATATTCACAAAACCATTGCAGTCCCACCTCATGAGGTATCACACTACAGAGATTAACAACATCAATTGTGATAAATAAATATTCATTATTAAACTCAATGGCATCAATTTTCTTTAAAAAATCCACGAGTCAATACAAATGCTGGGCTCATCCCAAACAAATTTACTCAGCTCCTTATCAAGGTACTTCGCCATAGGATATGTAATGGAGCCCCGAGCATCCACAATAGGCCTCATAGGTGGCTGATGTATGTCCTTGTGGAATTTTGAGGCTCCAAAAATGGTTAGGGTAACTGGATATTCTACAGAAAGGTAGTGTAATTCACTAATGGAAATAAGTCTATCTATAAACATATCCTGAATAAAACCTTTTATTTTCCTGTAAGTTCCATTCATTTCATTTAGGGAGCTCTTAATACAAGTGTCAGCATTCAAAATTTCAAGCATCTTGTTATTGTAGTCCACCAAATTCATGATGACCACACACCCCCCTTATCTGGTTTCATAATTCTAACACCATTATTACGGACTAGAAAGGCAAGCTCAAATTCTTCATCCTGGTTTAAATTCCCATACACTTTATTCAAGCCAGACCTAGTATTAGAATTCCTACTAAGTTCTCGAAAAAAGAAGTTATGTCCTTACCATAATGTTCCATGTGGAGTGTTCATCTTGCCTTTGTTCTTACACATTGGTGTCGGAGCCGATCCTCGGCTCCGAGTCAGCCGCTTAGCAAAGCTATGCATCTAGGAGAAGCTCGAGACCAACCTACCTCCCACAATTCCCTCTGCCTGTACCTCAGATCTAGTTTGCAAACAAAACCAGATCCAGCAATAACACAGGTTATGAGTATAAGAGAATACATAAGTATACAAAGGACCAGACACTAGCTCAAGCCAGTAGGAACAACAGAGAGACCACTAGTGGGAGACAAACATACCAGACTTCTAAATCCGTACGTTCTTCCAGATCCAAGGGTGGGAGGGTAAGAACAAAGGCGAGATGAACACTCCACATGGAACGTTATGGTAAGGACATAACTTCTTTATGTGAGAGTGTTCAATCTCGCCGTTTGTTCTTACACATGGGTAGCATCCCTAGCTCCGTTACCCTGAGTGGCTCATGGAAGAACATTCCTGAGCACAGTGGAACCAAAAGATGCTCTATCCCTGGAAGTCCTGTCAACTTTATAATGAGTGATGAATGTATGCGGTTTAGACCAAGTGGCGGCTGCACAAATAGTATCCAATGGTAGATGAGCTGCATGAGCTAGAGATGTGGAAACTGACCTAGTAGAATGTCCCTTTGGTTTGGTGGGCAAAATCTGATTTGAAGCAGAATAAACAAAAGTTATACAGTCAGTTAGCCATTTAGAAAGTGTGCGCTTCGTCACTGCCATGCCCTTTTGTTGTCTGCAAAGGCTATAAAGAGTTGGTCCACTTTCCTATGGTCCTTAGTTCTATCCAGGTAGAATCTAAGTTGTCTATGAACATCCAATTTGTGCAGGATATATTCCAGCTTGTTGGAGTGGTTTTTGAAAAATGTAGGAAGCTCAATGGATTGATTAATGTTGTTAACTGAACAAACCTTAGGAAGGAAGGAAGGAAGGATTGGTGCGTAAAGATACCCTGTCAGGGTGAAAAATTAAATATGGCTGCTTGATGGAAAGTGCCTGAAGTTCTGATACTCATCTGGCTGAAGTGATAGCTACTAGGAAAAGGGTTTTCCAGGACAAGAACTTTAAGGAACAGGAAGAAGCTGGTTCAAAGGGCAGTAAAATTAGTTGGGATAAGGGTAAATTTAGATTCCAAGGAGCTGTAGGTAACCTAACTGTTGGTCTGAGATGAAAGGACCCTTTCATGAAGGCTTTACAAAGCCTATGAGCCATAATGGGAGCTCCATTTTCTCCTACATGAAAGTTAGAAATAGCGGCCAACTGAACTTTTAAAGTTGCAGTAGATGCTCCTTGATGAAACAGCATGGATGTGAACTCCAAAATCTTGTTCAGAGGGGCTACTAAGGGATCCAAGTGCTGTGTAGTCACCCAGTAGACGAAACGTTTCCACTTACTGGTGTAGATTTTGGTAGTGAAAGCCTTGTGAAAGGTGACCAGAATGTCCTGAACTGCCGGAGAGAGAAGATCAGACCTGGCTAAGTAGGGAAGCGGAGCAGCCAAGCTGCTAACTTGAGGGATAGGAGCGACGGGTGAGGAGCTCCTGACGAATGAGTCAGCAAGTCTGGCTCTGGGTCCAGAATCCAGGGCTCCTGCGTTTGGTGGGTTTGAAGAAAGGGGAACCAAATCTGTCGAGGCCAGAATGGGGCAATGAGAATTATAGTCCTCTCCTGGTCCTTGGCTTTCTGAAGAAATTTCGGGATCAGTGGTATAGGAGGGAAGGCGTACAGGAGACCTGGGGGCCAATCGTGAATCAGAGCATCCCTGGGGAGATCCCCTGGAGGGGGTAAAAGGGCAAAGTAGCTTCTGCACTTGGTGTTCATTGGAGACGCAAACAGATCGCAGCAAGGCTGGCCCCATTTGCGGAAAATCCTTTCCGCCACTTTCTGATTGAGTGACCACTCGTGAGGTAACAGGATGGCTCTGCTCAACCTGTCTGCTATGACGTTGGATAGCCCCGGGATGTGTGTTGCTATTAGAAAGCGACCCGTGGATTCTGCCCATTGCCAAATTCTCATGGCCTCTCTGCACAACTGGTAAGACTTGGTTCCTCCTTGTTTGTTTATGTACCAGACTACGGGCATGTTGTCCGTCTGTACTGCAATGGTCCCTAGAGGTAGAAGGGGGGAGAAGTGTTGCAATGCTAGGAACACTGCCCTCATCTCTAGAACATTTATGTGCAGGTTGTACTCTAAGCTGGACCATTCGCCTTGGACTGTCTGTCCCTGAAAGATGCCCCCCCACCCTATCAGGGAAGCATCTGTGGTCACTGTGGCTGTTGGTTTGGGTAACACAAACGGCCGGCCGCTGAAGAAGTTGTGATTCTGTAACCAGCAAGACAGGTGTGCTTTGCAGGTATTCGTTATGTGAATCTCGTGTGTCAGGGGTAACTGCTGGAATGACCACTGTGCGAACAGCAGCCACTGGAGAACTCTCATGTGTAGCCTCCCCATGGGAACTGCAATGAGGGAAGCTGACATGAGCCCTAAGACTTTCAGGACTAGATTGGCTGGGGACTTTTTGGACAATAGTAGATGAGATATGTGATCTTGCAGGGAAGCTATTCTTGTGAGGGGCAGTTTTAGTAGCATAGAACGGGTATCTAGATCTGCGCCTATAAATGAAATATGTTGCGAGGGCTGTAACGCAGATTTTTCGAAATTTATCAAAATCTCTAGCTGAGCACAAAGGCTGATTGTGTAGTCCCTGGCCTGTATCAGTTGACGCTCGGTGGTGGCAGTAAGGAGCCAGTCGTCCAGATACGGAAACACCCGGAATCCTAGGCGTCTCAAGTGAGATGCTACCACTGCTATGCATTTGGTGAAAACCCTGGGGGCTGAGGTTAGACCAAAGGGCAGGGCCCGAAACTGAAAGTGGCTGGCTCCCAGCCAGAAGCGCAGGTGATCTCTGGACACTCTGGCCATTTTGATGTGGTAGTAGGCGTCCCTGAGATCTATTGAGCACATCCAGTCGTCCTTCTGCAAAAATGGAAGGATCGATTGAAGCATGACCATCCGGAACTTTTCTTTCTTCACAAATGTATTGAGAGTGCTTAGGTCCAGAATTGGCCTCCAGTCCCCTGTCTTTTTTGGAACTAAAAAGAACCTTGAGTAAGTTCCGGATCCTCTTTGGTCCGCCGGGACTGGTTGGATGACTCTTTTTTCTAGCAGCTTTGAGATTTCTATAGCTGCAGGTTTTCGCAGATGGGGTGGTACATCTGGGAATCTTTTTTGTGGTAATGGGGGAAATACAAAGGGAATTTTGTAACCTCTGGTAATAATGCTTTTTACCCAATTGTCTGAAGTAAGGCTTTGCCAGGCCTGAGGGTATAAATCTAAGCGACCCCCGACTGCCTCCAGAGCAGGACAGTCAGGCCTCCTCTCAGAAGTGCTGGAAAGGCTTCCCAGGGATGGTATCCCTGTCACCTTGGTTCTGCGGACCCCCTCTGCTGCCAGGGTGGCGTCTTCCACCTCTGCCCCCCTCCTCTGCCTCTGGGGGGGGCATCACCCTGTGTGCCTGGGAAAGAACCCTGGGGTTTATGAAACCACATCTTTCCACCTCGTTGCCCTTTGGGGTACGGTCTGGATGGGGTGGAAAAACAGACTCCGACAGCAGACAGAGTCTTTCCCTCCTGCTCACACCGGGTTAGGGTCTCCTTTACTTTGAGGCCAAAAAGAATGGCACCATCAAAGGGGGCGTTAGTAAAGGAAGACTTGAAGGCTTCCGCAAAGGAGCACAGCCGCATCCAGGATTGTCTACGAGGAGCAATCGCTGAAGCTGCAGCCCTACTCGACCCCTCGGCCGGATACGAGATGAGCCTCATGGACGAGTTCACTATGGATGTAAGGGTGTTGAGTTGTGCTGTCACTTTGTCCGAGACAGCAGCATCTGTATTACCCTGAAGGGTATCTCCCAACTCTTTGACTAGATCCCTCTGTAATTGTGTAAAATGCGTCAAGTAGTTCAACGATCGCATAGAGAAAGTCATTGAACTGAAAATGCACTTCCCATATCTGTCCATGGTCCTCGAGTCTCTGTTAGGGGGATGGACAGACGAGGAAGATTCAGACATCTCCTTTTTAGTGGCTGTGGCCACCACCATAGCGTCCACTGGAACTCCCTTAGTAAGGTAAGACTTGTCCTGAGGGGCAGTTATGTACTTGTTATGTTTCCAGGGAACAGGTTCCACTGTGTCAGGAGTCTCCCATGCCCTTCGAGCAATTAACTCCATTAACTCATCGAAGGGCGGAGTGACCTAGGAGGAGGAGGAAGGGCGAGCACCAAATGCCTTCAGCAGAACCGACTCATCCTCAGAAGGGGGTAGGGCCTGCCAATCACCTCTCTGCTTCAGGATCTCCAGGATGTCAGCAAAGGAGACATCCTCTGAGGGTGATTTCGGGGACCCTTCTGACTCATCTAAGTCAGTATCCGATGTTAAAGATTCTTGTGGAGAATCTAAGTGCCTCCTCTTGCACAACCTTTTCCTCGGGACGTCATCAGGAGGGGCTTCCGATGAGGCCTCCGAGGAAGAAGGGGCTCCCACTGGGAGTGGCTGAGACACTGGTGCTCTACGCTTGTGGGTAGCTGTGGGTGCAGAAGTAGACAACGGACCTTTATGGGAGAGAGAAGTTGTTTCTGTTGACGTGGTTGTCTGAGAAGACAACACCTTCCTCATGAGGTCGAAGGCCCCCAGACCCCGAGTCGAAGAGTCCTCCGGTTCTGAGGAACGCGGAAGTGTCTCCGACGTCGATGCCAAGGGTATCGACCCCGAGGACGGAGCCGAAGTGATCAGTGCTGAGGCACCGAGGGGGAGAGTCGGTACCGAAAGATCGGTTCGACTCTCGGTCCCGGAGCCAAGGAGGGATCGTCGGTTCCGCAAGTCCGCCAATGGTTCCGACTGAGTTGAGGTCAACGGTGTCGACCGAGGAAGGGAAGGTTCTGGCACCAAGGGCTCCACAATCACCAGATCAACATCTCTCGGCTCCGACAGCTGTGTAGGCCTCGGAGGAGGATCAGATGGAGATAAGGGAAGGCCTTCGAGTCTCGACACCAACTGGGAGGAGACCGAAATCAGCTTGGACAAGGCCGTGTTCTCCATTAACTTCTGCACCACACGATCTACGTCGGTGTTGGAGAGGGGCCTGGAAGAATGGGTCGAAGAAACCGAGGACGGTACCGACCTCAATAAGGTAGGAGGTGGAAGCTCCAACACCGGTTCCAAGACTCGAGGCTCAGTGACAGTAAGAAGCTCGACACTCAGCCCGAAGCCTGTGGAACCGGTGAAGGAACTTTAAACGAAGAAGTCAGAGCCGATGACATGGGCTCCGATGTCTTCGATCCATTCGAGGACTTAGAAGCCTGGTCCGACTTGTCAAGCTCTTCTTGGAAGGAGGGCTTCAAAAGACCCCTATCCATAAGCTTTCTGCGTCTATCTGTCATGACCCTTCCACTAAAAGAATGACAAATAGAGCAGTCTTATTGTAGATGGAGAGGGCCAAGACAGTAGACACAGGAGCTGTGGTTGTCAGTGACAGACATCTTTTGCCCACACTGACACCTCTTAAATCCCGACTTAGCTTTTTCAGACATATCTTGAAGAAAAAGCAAACAATTATAACAAATAACAGTCTGAAAAGGTTGGACTCATGTCCGCAAACACAGAATACTATCAATATCAATATCAACCCTAAACTATGAGGGGTAGGCCTGAAGGAAACAAATAGAAGATTTCACAAGAAATATAATTAGAAGTATCTTATCTTCCCAAAGTTGGACAGAGCTCTCAAAATTCGATGCGATCGATTGCAGCGGCAAACTAGATCTGAGGTACAGGCAGAGGGAATTGTGGGAGGTAGGTTGGTCTCGAGCTTCTCCTAGATGCATAGCTTTGCTAAGCGGCCGACTCGGAGCCGATCCACCCATGTGTAAGAACAAACGGCGAGATTGAACACTCTCACATATAGAGTTTACAAACCCTCTCAAAAAGTATTAAAGTGGGATGTGTGGGTGGGTTAAATCTGCTAGAGATTTTAAATGGGCCACTAATCGGTTTAATATTATTAAACATGATGTTAAGATTCAGTTTCCTGACGTACTGTTTTAAGTCCATCAAAGTGTGGACCAAATTGATTGATCGATCAGGAACAAAGGCAAAACCTTTAGCAAAAATATCACACCTTGTCACATTAAAATTAGATCAGAATAAGTATAGACCTTAAAATCGTTTTCAGAATTATAGTTCATTGTCAAGGGTGGTAGTAGACAACCATTCCTACAATCAGTCATGTCCAATTCTGCTGACTCAGGTACGACTAAGTTTATCTCCCCCTCCAGGAATTCCTGTTGGTCCCCCTGTTGTTCATCCTCCCCCTCTCCACCTGGTATGCATTGAAATGACCCCTCCCCTGTTGTTGTTGGGGTCTCTGCTGGTTCATAATCTGCTCCGAGCGCCTCAGGGGTGGGTATTGTTCTTTGTCTAAAAAATCGTCTTCAAAAGTGTCTAATTCAGTGACCCCACTGGCATTCTGATCACTATTATTGTTTTGTTCAACACTTCTTTTGTTTTGTTCCCATACCTGTGAGGGTGGGGGGTGAGGGTAGGCTAAATTATCAGCATATTCTTTTTCATCTCTATTCAACTTCTTAATCTTCCTATTTTTAATTATTAACATCTGTTCATCAATAGTCCGAAAAATGCGACAGTAGTCAAATTTATTATTTGGAAAAGCAGGATTTTATACTATCAGTTTGTCCATTGCTGTTACTTCAGCATTTAAAGTGTCTGTCATTTTATTGTTATAGTCAATAACCATCTGCATGTATTCAAAGCCAAATCTGTCAAAAAGGCCTAATAGGGCCTTGTGAAAATCAGAGCCTAGCCACTAACCCAGTAGGGTAGTGCCACATCTTGAGGCCCTTTGGAACCATTCTCTGATTCAAACACTCCTTAAAAAACATATTGTCCATCTGTAGTTTTTTTTATTTTAAGAAGGTAGCGATCTAAATAATTTAACAGGTCATGCAAACTAGCATTAGTAGTTCTGGTTTTGCTTAACAAGCCACAGTCATTTTTCAGCCATTCAGTTAATGTTGGTGTATTAAAAGCACCATTAAAGTCAACAGCAGTTTTACCAAAATCATTTACCTCTATGTCTTGTTTCTGTTCTCAAAGACAGGATTGAAGCAGTAAAAGCTGCTGCATGTCCATCAGCTCTGTTATTAACAGTTCCTTGCACTCCCATACTATTAGACTGAGCGGAAGTGCTTGGTGTAGAGTGAATTGTTATCTGGGCGAGAGCCATTTGCTCCAAACGATCAAGCCGATTCATTAGTTGTTGTATAAGTATTGTTAAGTCCCCCATTGCTCCATTCTGTTGTTCGTTAATTTGTACATCCTCAGTAAGTGATATATATTTTATAAGGTAGCAATGATATTATATGAGATGAAGTTCTTGTTTCATGCCATAGTGTTTGATGTTTTTATAATTGGTATGGTATTGTTTTGATCTTGGCACACTGTTATTTGATTTTAATAGTTACTTTAAAAATGGTTTATCCTGTTAGCAGGAAATTATGTCATCTGGTTTCTAAATCTAGTTTTGTTTTCTCTAGCTTTATCCGATGAAGTCTCTTTGATTGTCTAAAAGTGAGACGAAAGTGCTTATCTTTGGTTGCCCTAAGAAGAAGTGTTCGTAGTCGTGTTTTGCCTGCCTGCCTGCCTTCTACCTGGATTTTCTTGGATTATTGGTTCTGTTTTTGCCTTGGTGTGTTTTTTTTGTTGTTTTCCGAGTATGGAGGCAGATCCTGGCAGCATTTCACTTACTGAGGATGTACAAATGAACCTGCCTGCCCTCTATCATTTTCATTCATCCTCAGCTGATCGATGTGGATTCAATCCCACTGGATCTTACTCAGCTGTTGCAAAAGCTCGTAGCAACTTAAAACTCTTGAGCTTTTCCCTTACCCAGAAAGCACCAACCCGAATTACCTCAGATCTTGTTTCCTGCTATAGTATAACATAATTATTTTCATATGAAGAGTCACACAAGTAAAAATAAAAAAAGGTCTAAACAAGACTATATCTGGAGCTTAATTATGGTTGGAATATATACATTTTTTATATGTATATCCACTCGCTCTTCTAGGAAAAAACATAAGGATGGGGGTTGGTGGGTGAGGAGCTGAGGAAGAATGAAAATGTCAACACGCATGGAATGTTATGCTAAGTACATAACTTCTTTATCTGATGTTGTCAATTTTCGTGCTGCCCTCAACTGATGCGACACATTCCCCAGCTACCTAAATCCCAGGGTGGACTGAAGGAAGGATATTCCTAAGGACCACCAAGCCAAATGATGCTCTACTTCTTGATATCAAATCTAATTTGTAATGAGCAATAAAGGTATGGGAGAAGCTCAAGTCGCTGCTGCACATATTTCATCCATGGATACTCTTGAATGAAAAACACAGGAAGTTGCTATGGACCTGGTTGAATGAGCATATATCTGCCATGGTAAAGGGATATCCAATTTGTTGTAAATAAACGCGATGCAGCCTGTAAACCATCTGGCTAGGGTGACATAGGACATTGATTTACCCAGTTTTACATCCGCAAATGAGACAAATAACTGATCTGCAGATCTGATGTCCTTTGTTCTATGTAAATAGAAATGCAGTTATCTAATAAATGTAATAAATATTCACCTTTTTTCGAATAATTTGGAAAGAAAACCGGTAAACTGATGGACTGCTTAATATGGGAATCTGATACAATTCTGGGCAAAAAAGATGCATTAGTTCATAGTGTAACCCTATTTTTATGAAAAATCAGATAAGGAGGCTTCACAGACAAGGCCTGAATTTTTGAAATTCATCTGGCAGAAGTAATGCCCAACAATAATAAAGTTTTCCAAGAAAGAAATTTAAGACCCCGATCGTATTCAGGTTCAAAGGGTGGATGGATCAAGGCTTGTAGTATCAGATTAGCATCCCATGGTAGTAGGATCTTTGAATGGAGGTGTTAATAGGAGTATGCCTGGCAAAACGGTTTTGCAAAGTTTATGAGAAGTGAGTGAGGAACCATCAAATCCGGGTCTATATTATTGCATCAAAATCTACTTACATTAAATTGCTATTCATCAAACTGACATCATCAAACTTCCCTTCATTGATCGTTCAAATCAGCGAATGTTTTTTTCCATGTGAGGAAACTAGCTGGCAGCATACCAACCAACACACAAACACATTAACTTAAACCCAACAAACTGGGGGGGGGGTTACACCCCCACCTTCCTACATACATATATATATATATATATATATATATATATATATATATATATATATATATATCAACTCTGAGATTGCATTACAGAGGAGAAAAGGATATATATATATATATATATATATATATATATATATATATATATATATATATATATATCAACTCTGAGATTGCATTACAGAGGAGAAAAGGGCAAATTTCTGTATGTTGGCCAACTAGTTTCCTTACCTGAGAAAAACATTCCCTGATTTGAACGTTCGATGAAGGGAAGTTTGACAATGTCACTTGTATGAATAACAGATCGATGTAAGTAGATTTCAATGAACTGATATAGACCCTCAAATCCACTATGGAAATTAGAAATTGCTGCCAACTGAACTTTAACTGTTGAAGCACTGGCTCCTTGATTAAAAAGTATCTTCAAGAAATCGAAAATGCTATGAATTGGGGCAGAAAAGGGGACAATATGATTTTGAAAAGCCCAGTGTACAAATCTCTTCCATTTACTGCCATAAAGTTTCCTTGTAGATGGTTTAAGGGAAGATAAAACAGGAGACAAGAGAATAGGTTGTCTGGCTATTACTGGAAATGAAGAAACCAAGCCATCAGCTTAAGACTGGAAAGGTTTGGATGAATCATGCCTGTCGGGTGAGACAGCAGATCTGGAGCTGGGTCCAGAATCCAGGGTTAATGAATTAAATTAAGCCATAGGAAGGAAAACCAAATCTGTTGAGGCCAATAGGGTGAAATGAGGATGACTTTGGTCTTCAACTTGGGTGCTCTCTGTAGGAACTTTGTAATCAAAGGAATTGGAGGAAAAGCATAAAGTAGACCGGGGGGCAATTGTGGAGAAGAGTGTCTCTTTATGACTTCCCATCGGGGGATTAGGGCAAAGTAGCTGCTGCACCTGTTGATCAGGGGGAAGCAAAGAGATTGCAGCAAGGCTGGCACCATTGTCAGAAAATCAATTCCGCTGCTTTCTTGTTGAGGTACCACTTGTGAGGTAGTAGAATGTACTTGCTCAGTTTGTCCCCTAATACATTAGACTTCCCAGAAATATGCATTGCTATAAGAAAGCAGTTGGAAGAGATCACCCACCCATTGCCAAACCCTGAGTGCTTGTCGACACAAGGATTAAGATCTAGTTCTCCCTTGTTTGTCGATGTACCAAACCACTGACTTGTTGTCTGTTTGAATTGCAAATGTTCTTGAAAGGAGAGAATTCTGAAAGGCTTGCAATGCTAAAAGCTCTGCTCTCATCTCTAGAACACTGATATGTAAATTGGCATTTTCAGGGGACCATGTGTCTTGGACTGTCTTTCCCAGGTAATGCCCCCCCCTCCCCAGCTGGGAAGGATCAGTGGTCATAAAGACCTTGGGCTGCGAAGGGATGAATAAACATCCTTGTAGAACCTCTTCTGACAGAATCTACCACACTAGATACCTTTGGCATACATTGGTGTTTCGTATCAGAGCAGACAAAGGGAGATGAAGTATTGACCATTGAGAGGCCAGTGTCCATTGAAAAATTCTCATGTGATATTTGGCTAATCATTGAGCCCAAAGCCTGAAGGATCATGTAGGCTGAAATTCTGGTACTGCAAACTATCTTCCTCACTTGCGATTTTATTGCTTGAACTCTGGAGAGGGGAAGTGAGGCTATAGTTGAACACTGCTCCTATGAACTCTAGACTTTGACTTGGTTCTAGATGAGAATTTTGGTAGTTTATGGTGATTCCTAGTGAGCACATGTCTGGATCACTGTTTGCCATGCCATGATGAGTTGATGCCTAGTCAGGGAGGAAATGAGTCAGTTGCCTAAGTATGGAAACACTCAGAATCCTTGCAGTCTCAAGTGAGCTGCTACTACTGCCATGCTTTTGGTGAACACCCTGGGGGCTGTGGAGTGACTAAAAGGCAGAACCTTGAACTGATAGTGACTGGCTCCCAGCTGGAAGCATAAAAATCTTCTAGATTGCCTGTTCATTATTATATGATAGTATTCATTCTGAAGATCTATTGAGTACATCCAACTATTGTTTTCCAAAAAAAAGGAAGAATGGACTGAACAGTGACCATTTGGAACTTGATTGAATGGATTGGTTTAAGATGCTGAGATCCAGAAATGGTCTCTAGTCCCCTGTTTTCTTTGGCACTAAAAATAATCTTGAGTAAGTTCTGGATTCCATCTGGTCTAGGGGGACCTTTTGGATCACTCTTTTTTCTAGCAGCTTTTGAATTTGAATTGCTGCTTGTTCCCTCTGACTGGATGGAACATCAGGGAATTTTCTTGATCTGGGAGGATAACAGGAAAATGATGATATATAGCCTCTGAAAATAATTGTTTGCACCCAAATATCTGTTGCTAGTTCTAGCTAGGCTCTCTGGTGAAGGGACAAATGATCCCTGTTTGCCTCCAGAGGGGGGAGGGGCAATCAGGCCTCCTTTCATAGATTCATAGATTCATACTAGGCTAACTGCCTTTGCGAGCCATTTTAAGCCTAGCCAATTATCCCTTGTGAGGCTCAAACCCTGCACCTTGTGTTTGTACAGCAAACACCTTAACCATTAGGCCACCCTCCCAACCCAGGAGTGCTGAAAGAGTTTACCAAAGAATTAATCTCTGGAGCCTTGGTTCTGCGGGCTACCTCTACTGCAAGCGTGATGTCTACCATTTTAGTACTCCCTCTGTCCCTGATGGAATTTCCTCCATATGTGTCCTTGAAAGAGCCTTGAGATTGTCTGAACCACATTTTTCCACCTCATTGATGATTTCTTGAAAAGGATCTTTAGAGGGGAGTGGAAAAATGTGTGCCACAGCAGAAAGGGTCTTTCCACCTTTTGCACACCTAGGCAATGTGTATTTTACCTTGGGGCCAAAAAGAGACATGCTGTTAAAAGGAGCATTGATGAACAAAGACTTAAAGGGCTCCGCAAAATCACATAAGTGCATCCAGACTTGTCTCCTAATGGCAACACCTGAACCCGCTGCCCTTGAGGTTCCTTCTGCTACATTAAAAATGAGCCTCATGGAGGAGTTGTATATTGATTGCAGAGTAGCCAACTGAGAGGAGACAGATGCTTTCACCTCTTCAGAAACAATCCTGGAGGGTGTCCAATAACTCCTTAATCTGATCCCACTGTAGTCTTGTGAAATGTACCAAATAGTTTAGGGACTTTAAGGCAAAGGTCACTTAAGCAAAGACATGCTTCCTGAATCTATGCATCACGAGATACCCTTTTTTTTTGGGGGGGGGGGGTGATCAGAGGAACTTTCTTCCGCAAGTTCCTTCATAGTGGCTTCTGCCATGACCATGGCATCAACAGGCACACCCTTGGACAAAACCGTTTATCCTCTGGAGCTGTCATGATTTTATAGGGATTCCTGGGAATTGGCTCAATGTGTCTGGAACCTTCCATGTCAGATGTGAGACCAAGTTAATGAGCTCATTTGCAGGTGGGTCACCCAGGAGGTAGACTGAGTGGTACCAAACCCCTCCAGGAGTACAGTTTCTTCTGATGAAGGGCTGCTGGACTTACAGCCACCTCTCTATTTCAGGATTTCTATTATGTCTCCAAATGAGACATCATCAGGAGGTGACCGTGGGGACCCTTCATCCTCATCAAAATCTGTAGCTTTGGTGACAGATTTGGGGGAATTTAAATGTTTCCTCTTACATATTTTTTTTCTTAGGGATTTCCTCAGTGGGATACTCTGGGGAGGTGTTAGAAGAAGTGGGGATCCTGTGATGAGAAGCCAGGGTTTCGGTACTGGCTATCCCTATGGAGAGCATGGTTGAGACTCCAGATGCAGAGACAAGACAGAGATAGGCTAAGAATCCAAGGGGATAGGTGCCATCTGAGTCATGGGTGCAGGTATAGCTCTCTCCATGGCCAGAAAGGCAGAACGTCCAGCGAGGGATAGGATCCCAAATCTGAAACAGCAAGTCTCTGATCCACGATCCCACCTGGCCCCGAAGACAGTCTACCCAAGATTGAATTCAGAGCCAAACTGACAATTGCCAAGGCTCCAAGGTGTAGAGATGGCTCTGAAAAGCTTGGAGTCAAAAGAAGCACCTCAGACCCAACAGGGTAGAATCAGCTTTGAGAGCTCTCCTGATCTGACTGAATTGAAGAGCTCACAGTAAGCCTTGGATCTGAGGATAAAGGTATCCTCAGATCAGAAGCCAATGGGCTCAGGTGACTTGGATCCAAGGGCTCTGAAACCTTGACAGGAGTCAGAGGAGGAAATGACAAAGGTGGAGTAGTGGATGTACTGATCTCCTGACCCAATGGGGTAGGAACTGAAAGGATAACTGGCTGGCTCTGGGCCAAGAGGATCTTTCTCATTAACCTCTCCACATCCTCTTTCATAAGGCTTCTGGAAGAGTGAGTGGACATCCCTGAAGGGGATTTTGGTCTCTCTAAAAATGGAGATGGGATACTGGATGGAACTGGGTCCACTGAGGGTGAATATCTAGTTCTGGGCAAAATCTCCACATCCACAGTCCTCTGAGTCACATCCAAGGGGGACTGATTTGACATGTCTTTAAATTTAGTAGTTTTCAGATCTCAAGAGGCAGTCAGATCTGAGGATTGTACCTTAATATGTTTATGATCCAAAGAAGTAGTCGGATACAAATATTTTGGTCTTTTCTTTTTCGAATCCAAGGTATCCAAGTAATCTGAAAAAGATATTTTAACAGATTTCTCCAAAGACCTAGAAGATGACATTAAGGTGCTTGGAGCAGGAGACATTTTTGTCTGTTTCTGAGGAGAAGCTCCATGTAGTGCCTCACTGAAGGAAGATAGAAGCAATCCTTTTAAAATTAATTTGTTCTTGCATTCAACCAGGGCCCTTGGGTTGAAAGCATGACAAACAGAACAGCCTTCTTGAAAGTGAAGGGGACCAAGACAATGCACACAAAGTGTAGGTGGATCAGAAAGTGGGATTTCCTGACCACATTTACTACATTTTTTAAAGCCTGCCAAGCTTTTCTCCTTTTCCAATACTTCCAAAAAATGGATGTTAGGAACAAAATACTAACAGCAACAAGAACACTGAAAAAAATATAAACTATAAAGTCTAATTAACAGTAAAGTACTTAGGTATATATACATATATATATATATATATATATATATATATATATATATATATACATATATATATATATATATTTTTTTTTTTAAAGAATGAAAGGAGGGGGAAGCAAAAGAAAAAAAAAACAAAGGTAGTTAAGAGCTATGACAAGTATAGATGACAGAAATAAAAGGGTAAAAGGGAGAAAAAAATGAATAACAATAGTAATATATAGTGTATATTAGTACACAAAAGAAAGACAGCTAGGAGAAACAAAAGGCAAAAGATTATTAATTAAAAAAACACTTATTTATATTTTAAAACTCAAGAGTCTATAACCACATATTTTGCTGTGAGATGCCAAACGAGATCTGAGGTAATTGGGGTTGGTGCTTTCTGGGTAAGGGAGAAGCTCAAGCGTTCTAAGTTGCCATGAGCTTTTGCAACAGCTGAATAAGCTCCAACAGATCGGAACCAAACCCATCAGTCGAGGACAGAATGAAAATAGGCAACATCAGATCTGGATTATACTGTGGCAGACAGGTGGTAAAGGGTGGGTTAGGAAAAAGGGAGAATACTGTGACAGTAATCAAACTACTGGGAATGGGACAGGAATGGGGTACTCAGACTTACAGACAAGGATAACAGAAAAAGGAAAAAAGCAGAGCACTCATGTGGCTATCCAGGGAATGTGAAGCTATCAATTATGGCAAAATATTGGGACTACAAGAAGAATGTGGAGGATGCACACAACAAGAAGGCTTACAAAAAAGGCAACAAAAGTGATGAATATCACAAAAGCTAAAATCTAAGTGGAGTTAGCAGAGAGGGAAAAAAAGGTAGCATTGCCTTTTTTGAGTTAAATATAAAGATATAAGTGAGAGACAAAAATAGACAGGCTATGCAAGAATGGGAAGGACACCATATGACACCAAGAAAAGGCAGAGGAAGTAAATGAGCACTTCACTTCAGTCTTCTCAAAGGAAGACAAGGAAAGGATGCCATGCTGAAAGGGAGACAGGAGAGAAAGTAATTTTTCACAAAGAAGATTGTGGACCCATGAAATGGATTATCAGAATCGATGGTATAGAGGAAATCCATGGAAGTACTCAAGAGGTCAAGGGATAGATAAAAAAAGGGAAGAAGATGGTAGGAATGGAAGGGTGGTGGAATGTTAAGGTACTTAAAATGGCAGACTGGATATGTTGATTGTCTCCTTCTGTCATAAAGCAAATGAAAGGTAATGGGGACTCCAGTGTTATCATGAAACCTGCACATAATCACTACAGTGAAGGATATTATTAATATTTACCTGTAGACTCACAGCATAAATCAAACAAATAAAGACATATTTCTGGCCACTGTATATATGTTTTTGTTTACATTGCATTTTGGTGTGTCATCAAAAGTGTATCGACACTCTTAGTATGTCATTACAAGTTTATCTATAGCCTTAAAATGTCATCAAAACTCCTAAAATTCTTCAGTGATCAGCATATATGTTAACAACTAAAATATGAAGATGACAAATACACACAAAACATGGATATGTAAACTGCTCAAAAATTCCACAGTCTTCCTAAAAGTACCATAAATCAATATCCACAAGTATGAAAAAATAAAAATTAAATAAAAAGGCAACATCATGTCAATCACAAACAGCATTTCCTGTTTACTTCATTGTAAAGCAAAAATCAATTTTAGATACTGCACATATAAAAATGCACAAACATATGCACACATACATACACACAGATATACACACATGAAAAAAAATCCTACTGAAATAAACACTAAGTACTAAGGTACTGCACAAGTTTTCTTTGGCACTAAAAAGAATCTTGAGTAAGTTCTGGATTCCATCTGGTCTAGGGGGACCTTTTGGATCACTCTTTTTTCTAGCAGCTTTTGAATTTGAATTGCTGCTTGTTCCCTCTGACTGGATGGAACATCGGGGAATTTTCTTGATCTGGGAGGATAACAGGAAAATGATGATATATAACCTCTGAAATTAATTGTCTGCACCCAAATATCTGTTGCTAGTTCTAGCCAGGCTCTCTGGTGAAGGGACAAATGATCCCTGTTTGCCTCCAGAGGGGGGAGGGGCAATCAGGCCTCCTTTCATAGATTCATAGGTTCATACTAAGCTAACTGCCCTTGCAAGCCATTTTAAGCCTAGCCAATTATCCCTTGTGAGACTCAAACCCTGCACCTTGTGTTTGTAAGGCAAACACCTTAACCATTAGGCCACCCTCCCAACCCAGGAGTGCTGAAAGAGTTTGCCAAAGAATTAATCTCTGGAGCCTTGGTTCTGCGGGCTACCTCTACTGCAAGCGTGGTGTCTACCATTTTAGTACTCCCTCTGCCCCTGAGGGAATTTCCTCCATATGTGTCCTTGAAAGAACCTTGAGAGTGTCTGAACCACATTTTCCCACCTCATTGATGATTTCTTGAAAAGGATCTTTAGAGGGGAGTGGAAAAATGTGCGCCACAGCAGAAAGGGTCTTTCCACCTTTTGCACACCTAGGCAATGTGTATTTTACCTTGGGGCCAAAAAGAGACATGCTGTTAAAAGGAGCATTGATGAACAAAGACTTAAAGGGCTCCGCAAAATCACATAAGTGCATCCAGACTTGTCTCCTAATGGCAATACCTGAACCCGCTGCCCTTGAGGTTCCTTCTGCTACATTAAAAATGAGCCTCATGGAGGAGTTGTATATTGATTGCAGAGTAGCCAACTGAGAGGAGACAGATGCTTTCACCTCTTCAGAAACAATCCTGGAGGGTGTCCAATAACTCCTTAATCTGATCCCACTGTAGTCTTGTGAAATGTACCAAATAGTTTAGGGACTTTAAGGCGAAGGTCACTTAAGCAAAGACATGCTTCCTGAATCTATGCATCACGAGATACCCTTTTTGGGGGGGGGGGGTGATCAGAGGAACTTTCTTCCGCAAGTTCCTTCGTAGTGGCTTCTGCCATGACCATGGCATCAACAAGGCACACCCTTGGACAAAACCGTTTATCCTCTGGAGCTGTCATGATTTATAGGGCTTCCTGGGAATTGGCTCAATTGTGTCTGGATCCTTCCATGTCTGATGTGAGACCAAGTTAATGAGCTCATTTGCAGGTGGGTCACCCAGGAGGTAGACTGAGCGGTACCAAACCCCTCCAGGAGTACAGTTTCTTCTGATGAAGGGGTGCTGGACTTACAGCCACCTCTCTATTTCAGGATTTCTATTATGTCTCCAAATGAGACATCATCAGGAGGTGACCATGGGGACCCTTCATCCTCATCAAAATCTGTAGCTTTGGTGACAGATTTGGGGGAATTTAAATGTTTCCTCTTACATATTTTTTTCTTAAGGATTTCCTCAGTGGGATACTCTGGAGAGGTGTCAGAAGAAGTGGGGATCCTGTGATGAGAAGCCAGGGTTTCGGTACTGGCTATCCCTATGGAGAGGATGGTTGAGACTCCAGATGCAGAGACAAGACAGAGATAGGCTAAGAATCCAAGGGGATAGGCGCCATCTGAGTCATGGGTGCAGGTATAGCTCTCTCCATGGCCAGAAAGGCAGAACGTCCAGCGAGGGATAGGATCCCAAATCTGAAACAGCAAGTCTCTGATCCACGATCCCACCTGGCCCCGAAGACAGTCTACCCAAGACTGAATTTAGAGCCAAACTGACCATTGCCAAGGCTCCAAGGTGTAGAGATGGCTCTGAAAACCTTGGATTCGAAAGAAGCACCTCAGACCCAACAGGGTAGAATCAGCTTTGAGAGCTCTCCTGATCTGACTGAACTAAAGAGCTCACAGTAAGCCTTGGATCTGAGGATAAAGGTATCCTCAGATCAGAAGCCAATGGGCTCTGGTGACTTGGATCCAAGGACTCTGAGATCTTGAAAGGAGTCAGAGGAGAAACTGACAAAGTTGGAGTAGCGGATGTACTGATATCTTGACCCAATGGGGTAGGAGCTGAAAGGATAACTGGCTGGCTCTGGGCCAAGAGGATCTTTCTCACTAACCTCTCCACATCCTCTTCCATAAGGCTTCTGGAAGAGTGAGTGGACATCCCTGAAGGGGATTTTGGTCTCTCTAAAAATGGAGATGGGATACTGGATGGAACTGGGTCCACTGAGGGTGAATATCTAGTTCTGGGCAAAATCTCCACATCCACAGTTCTCTGAGTCACATCCAAGGGGGACTGATTTGACATGTCTTTAAATTTAGTAGTTTTCAGATCTCAAGAGGCAGTCAGATCTGAGGATTGTACCTTAATATGTTTCTGATCCAAAGAAGTAGTTGGATACAAATATTTTGGTCTTTTCCTTTTCAAATCCAAGGTATCCAAGTAATATGAAAAAGATATTTTAACAGATTTCTCCAAAGACCTAGAAGATGACATTAAGGTGCTTGGAGCAGGAGACATTTTTGTCTATTTCTGAGGAGAAGCTCCATGTAGTGCCTCACTGAAGGAAGATAGAAGCAATCCTTTTAAAATTAATTTGTTCTTGCATTCAACCAGGGACCTTGGGTTGAAAGCATGACAAACAGAACAGCCTTCTTGAAGGTGAAGGTGCCCAAGACAATGCACACAAAGTGTAGGTGAGTCAGAAAGTGGGATTTCCTGACCACACTACATTTTTTTAAAGCCTGCCAAGCTTTCCTCCTTTTCCAATACCTCCAAAAAATGGATGTTAGGAACAAAATACTAACAGCAACAACAACACTGAAAAAATATAAACTATAAAGTCTAATTAACAGTAAAGTACTTAAGTGTATATATATATATATATATATATATATATATATATATATATATATATATATATATATATATATATATTTTTTTTTTTTTTTTTTTAAGAATGAAAGGAGGGGGAAGCAAAAGAAAAAAAAAACAAAGGTAGTTAAGAGCTATGACAAGTATAGATGACAGAAATAAAAGGGTAAAAGGGAGAAAAAAATGAATAACAATAGTAATGTATAGTGTATATTAGTACACAAAAGAAAGACAGCTAGGAGAAACAAAAGGCAAAAGATTATTAATTAAAAAAACACTTATTTATATTTTAAAACTCAAGAGTCTATAACCACATATTTTGCTGTGAGATGCCAAACGAGATCTGAGGTAATTGGGGTTGGTGCTTTCTGGGTAAGGGAGAAGCTCGAGCGTTCTAAGTTGCCATGAGCTTTTGCAACAGCTGAATAAGCTCCAACAGATCGGAACCAAACCCATCAGTCGAGGACAGAATGAAAATAGGCAACATCAGATCTGGATTATACTGTGGCAGACAGGTGGTAAAGGGTGGGTTAGGAAAAGGGGTGAATACTGTGACAGTAATCAAACTACTGGGAATGGAACAGGAATGGGGTACTCAGACTTACAGACAAGGATAACAGAAAAAGGAAAAAAGAGCAGAGCACTCATGTGGCTATCCAGGGAATGTGAAGCTATCAATTATGGCAAAATATTGGGACTACAAGAAGAATGTGGAGGATGCACACAACAAGAAGGCTTACAAAAAAGGCAACAAAAGTGATGAATATCACAAAAGCTAAAATCTAAGTGGAGTTAGCAGAGAGGGAAAAAAAGGTAGCATTGCCTTTTTTGAGTTAAATATAAAGATATAAGTGAGAGACAAAAATAGACAGGCTATGCAAGAATGGGAAGGACACCATATGACACCAAGAAAAGGCAGAGGAAGTAAATGAGCACTTCACTTCAGTCTTCTCAAAGGAAGACAAGGAAAGGATGCCATGCTGAAAGGGAGACAGGAGAGAAAGTAATTTTTCACAAAGAAGATTGTGGACCCATGAAATGGATTATCAGAATCAATGGTACAGAGGAAATCCATGGAAGTACTCAAGAGGTCAAGGGATAGATAAAAAAAGGGAAGAAGATGGTAGGAATGGAAGGGTGGTGGAATGTTAAGGTACTTAAAATGGCAGACTGGATATGTTGATTGTCTCCTTCTGTCATAAAGCAAATGAAAGGTAATGGGGACTCCAGTGTTATCATGAAACCTGCACATAATCACTACAGTGAAGGATATTATTAATATTTACCTGTAGACTCACAGCATAAATCAAACAAATAAAGACATATTTCTGGCCACTGTATATATGTTTTTGTTTACATTGCATTTTGGTGTGTCATCAAAAGTGTATCGACACTCTTAGTATGTCATTACAAGTTTATCTATAGCCTTAAAATGTCATCAAAACTCTTAAAATTCTTCAGTGATCAGCATATATGTTAACAACTAAAATATGAAGATGACAAATACACACAAAACATGGATATGTAAACTGCTCAAAAATTCCACAGTCTTCCTAAAAATACCATAAATCAATATCCACAAGTATGAAAAAATAAAAATTAAATAAAAAGTCAACATCATGTAAATCACAAACAGCATTTCCTGTTTACTTCATTGTAAAGCAAAAATAAATTTTAGATACTGCACATATAAAAATGCACAAACATATGCACACATACATACACACAGATATACACACATGAAAAGAAATCCTACTGAAATAAACACTAAAAAGACATCACTCATATTTTTAAAATGTTAAATTAAATAAATAAAATGTAAAATAAAGCACTAACTACAATTAGTCAACATGAAAATGTCATCTAAGCTAATTAAAATAAATTAAATAAAAACATAACTAAACTGTAAAATTAACAAATTCTAATATAACCTACAAAACACAACAAAGATGTTAAAATAATATGACTTTACATTACAGAAAATTATTAATTACCTGAGAGCTACAGCTGATAGCCACCCTTAAGACACTCCATTCATAAAACCTTCACAAACCACTGTGACATCCCTGCACTGGCCCAGCAATCAAGGAGCCTCAATCCTCACCACTAACACCAGTGAGGGATGTGCATACTTGGAGGAGGACAAGTACACACACAGTAAAGTACAATTTCCCTTAAGAGCACACAGAGATCACAGTCAGTCTGGGGCTGGTTTCTCCCTCTCTCTCCAGATCCCCAATAAGACTCCCCATTGGCACAGCTTAGGGTTAAGATCTCAGCTGAGTGGTCAAAGCAAAACTTCCAGGACCCTTTATGTCCAACCAGTGCTTCACGTCCCTGCCCAATTAGCTGACACACACACACACACACACACACACACACACACACACACACACACACACACACACACACACACACACACACACTTTGAGATTTGATTTATTTAAAAACACACAAACACTCCTGGGGAAGGCTGACACAGGTTCACTAGCTATGCCCCCTTGTGCGCAGACTATAAGGTAGAAATCACTGCCACCAACCACTACTTATCAGCTACTATAAGGGTCCTTACACAAGGTGACCAATTTTACTGTGCAATATTACTATTATCCAAATAGTAAGTGTGTCCGAGGCTAAGGTTATTTAGGAGTGGCCTATACACTGTCGACAAATACATATGCAAGTACTCTAAGAGCATAAATGCCTCTAAACAAAACCAGCCACAATTAAAAGGTTTAAATATATTTAATAAGAAATAATAAAAGAACAATACAATACTCAATAACTCAATACAGTGACAACAGACTTCAGAATCACAGGAAATACTTTAAAACAACAGTACAGGACAGTCTCACATAAATACAGAAAACATCTAGACTGGTCTTACTATTTTCCTATCTATCTCTAAAAGAGATACTATGATCTAAGTATTATTTACTGAGCCAGTCAGATACAAGTGCTGAATGAATATTTACAGGTCCAAGACAAGATACAAAATTCCCAAACTTTCTCTCTGAGATATTACTTAAGTTACTATCAAACATTTCTGCTGGGTCATCTTAGATTACATCATTCTTGTCACCTCTGCCTTAGTTCCCATGCTATCAGGAACTTAAAGTTTAAAATATGCCTGTGAAAAATATTTATCTCTCAGATGTACAGCTGCTAGGAAGTCACAGAGCAATACAAAAACACTTTACATTTGAAACCTAGTAATTATCTCTGTCTTAAGACAATAGAAAGATACTCTAGCTGTAGACATTCTGTCTTCTAGCTGTGGTAAACACAATCGGAAAACTCTTTACTTATTTTCTCAGAGTTTGCAAGTGAACTCTGTATGTCCCAATTTATGCTATGAAAACATAAATTTGCACAGGCATATATCCCATATACATTTCTACTCTTTTCCAGCAGGGTGCACTGTGGTTACATTTTTGAAGCTCAGCACATAACATACCGGTTACTTATATTTGTAGACAAGCCTATGGATCATATTAATATTTACAATGTCATATAATTATTTACAAAATTCTAGCTAGTTGGGTTGGCAGCTTCACCCCCCCCCCCCATGAGAACTCAAGCTAGTTTTTCAAGTGACCCTTGAGAAATGTTGCTTGAGAGGGTTGCCTGTCTGGAAATACCTTACCCCATTTCCTGTCTTGAGAGTCCATCTGTATTGACATTGCTAACCCCACCGCAGTGCTGCACTGTCATATCATATGTTTGCAATCGTAGGCTCCACCTTAGTAACTAGACATTTTGCTGGCTGGCTCAATGTAGCCATGTTAAGGGATTGTGGTCTATAACTACAGTGAATTTTCTTCCATACAGATAAGGCTGAAGTTTCTGCAGTGCCCACACTATGCCTAGACATTTCTTTTCTATAGCTGCATAGCATTCCTCCCTGGGCTGGAGCCTACAACTGAGATAAACCATTGGGTGCTCTTCTCCCTTTGAAGAAATTTGGCTAAGTACAGCCCCTACCCCACGGTTCAAAGCATCTACCTGTACGACAAATTCTTTGCTGCAATCTGGACTGGGTAACACAGGGGGTCCTTTCAAAGCTCCTTTAAGCTTCTGATATGCCTGTTCACATGCTGGAGTCCACACCACCTGATCTGGCGTGTTTTTCCTTGTCAGGTCTGTGAGGGGAGCAGCTATGTTACTATAATTGGGGACAAGCTTCCTGTAGTACCCTGCTGTCCTTAAGAATGTCTTCACCTGCTTTTTAGTAAAAGGTGCAGGCCATGCCTGAATGGCCTCCACTTTGGCCAGTTCTGTCCTGATCTTACCACTCCCTACACTATGTCCCAGGTAGGAGACCTCTGGCATACCCACCTGACATTGGCTGGGCTTAATGGTCAACCCTACCCTCTGTAGTCTGCCCAGCACCTCCCTGACATGCTGAAGGTGCTCCTGCCAGGAATTACTTCAGATGGCAATATCATCTAGGTAAGCAATGGCAAAATCTTGGCTCCTGCTAGGATATGATCTGTCAGCCTCTGCAAAGTCGCTGAGGCATTTTTCATACCAAAGGGCATCTTTGTGAACTCATACAAGCCAAAAGAAGTCACAATGGCTGACCTGTCTCTAGCACTGGGAGTCAAGGGCGACTGGTAAGATCAATAGTGGGAAGATACTTATCCCCACCCAGCTGCTCCAGGGCTTCATCTGTCCTAGGCATGGGGTAAGCATCTGACTCTGTGTAACTATTTAATTTCCTGTAGTTCACACAGAACCTAGTGCTGCCATCCTTCTTTGGTACCTGCACCACTGGGGAGGCCCAGGGACTGCTGGACTCCTGAATTACCCCTAGTTCCAACATTTCCTGTATCTCCTCCATCAGAGTCTGTTTGACTCTCTCAGACACCCTGTAAGGGGCCTGCTTAATAGGCCTTTGGAGTCCTGTAGCCACATGGTGCTGTACCAGGTGAGTGCACCCTGGTTTCCTAGTGAACATGTCCCCAAACTCCTGTAACACTGCTCAGATTTCTTGAACCTGGTTAGGGGATAGCTGCTGGGACATTGCTGTCCCTTTTACTGAGGTGTCAATTTGAGCTTCACTGAGGAGATCAATCACCAGATCTCCCTCAGACTCCTCCTGCAATCCACTGCACAAGGGCCTCCTTATCATGGTAAGGTTTCATCATGTTAACATGGTACAATTTGTGCCCCTGCCTCCTGCCTAGCAGTTCTACCATGTAGTTAACATCACTGACCTTCCTTACCACCTTGTATGGTCCCTCCCAAGCTGCCTGCAGCTTGTTGTGTATGGCAGGAATGTGAAGCATTACCTGCTGCCCTACAGCATACTCTCTAGCTCAAACATCCCTGTCATACCAGACCTTTTTCTGCTGTTGGGCTTCTGCCAGGTTCTCCTGGGCTAAGCCCATTAGTTCCCTGAGCCTTGTCCAGAAGTTTAGGATATATGCCACAACCGACTCCTTGTGAGATTCGCACTCACCCTCCCACTCATCTCAAATTAAATCTAGAGGTCCCCTCATCCTATGCCCATACAACAACTCAAAGGGTGAAAAACCTGTGGATCCCCGGGGAACCTCTCTGTAAGCAAACAACAGATGGGGCAAATATTTGTCCCAATCCCTCTTAAACTGGTTTCAAATGCCTGTAGCATCATCTTGAGTGTAAAGTTTAACCTTTCAACAAGACCATTAGTTTGGGGATGATAGGGGTGGTCTTTAGGTGCCTCACCTCACTGTACTTCCACAGAAAAGCCAGCAAGTCTGACATGAAATTGGCACCTCTGTCAGTCAGTATTTCTTTTGGTAAACCTACCCTGCTGAAAATCTCTAACAAAGCATTTGCCACCTTTTCTGCCTCAATGGAGGACAGAGGCACTGCCTCAGGGTATCTTGTAGCATAATTTACTACCACTAGGATATACATTTCCCTGTGAAACTCTGGGTAATCAGAGGCCCCACAATATCCATAGCTACCCTCTGAAATTGCTCCTCAATCACAGGCAAAGGCATCAAAGGAGTTTTCATCTTGTCTCCTGCCTTGCCTACCTTTTGGCACTGCTCACAGGTCCTGCAGTACCCAGTTACATCTCTAGAAATCCCAGGTCAAATGAAGCTCTGCATAACACATCTCTTGATATGTTTTATGCCCATATGACCTGCAAAGGGAATATCATGGGCTATGGCTAGAAGTGCCAGATGGTAGGTTCTGGGTACTACCAAGTGCTGTATTCTCTCACACTCTAGCCCTCCTTCAGGGGTCCACTCTCTATACAGTAATCCTTTGTCCCAGTGTACAGATTCCCCCTTTCCTTGAGAATCAGATGCCTCACTTGCTACCTCCCTCAGGCCTTGTAATGTAGGGTCTGAGAGCTGAGCCTGTCTCAACTCTCTCTTTGTAACCCTTCTCAGCTCCCCATCCACAGGAAGTCTAGTATCCTCTGACAGTGGTGCCTCTCTGTCAGCCTGGGTACTACTACTCACCTCTGCCCTTGCAGCCAGTCTGTCCAAGGGAACATCAGTACCCACAAGTAGCGGGCGGTGGTTCACCTTCAGTCTCACTGCTACAGGGTAGCTTCATTTTTGAAGTAACCACCTCACCAGTCCTGGCTGCAAGTGTGCAGTCTGTCTGATTCTCTCCCAGGCTACCAGACCCACATGCTTGTCTCCAAGCCTGACTGTATGTAACTGCATGAACACATGCTACTGCATTATCCAAAGTATCCCTTATCAGGACATCTGCAGGGATATCCTCTAACACACTTATTTGCTGGCTTCCTTTTCCACCCTCCCAGTCAAGGTGAACCCTATCCATAGTTATTTGGAATGGGGTCCCTCCTAAAGCTCTGACTGGAGTAGACTGCCCAGGCAAGTAGTTTTCCTCTGTAACCATGGCAGGCTTCGCAATGGCTATGTCAGAGGCCATGTCACTCTAAGCAATGGTCTCTTTGCCATTCACTAAGATAGGATATAACCTCTTGTGGTAGTTTGGTACCTTTGTTGTGTCAAGGCAAACTACTTGTTGGCATTTAGTCATTCTCACTTACTGGCTCTCCCACCTTTTGTTCCCCACCTTGTCTACATGCACATCTATATGCTACATGGCCCCACTGGTTGCATTTAAAATACTTAACCCTCAGTTCTGGACATGTAACTGGACTGCTGGCTTCCCTTACTACAGGCAGATTCTGTTGGGGTAGTCTGGGCTGCCCACCACGGGTTCCCTTAGACCCATGAGCAGCACTGGGTGTCCCTTTCCTGTGCAGGGATGCTATGCTTGCTTGGTATAGGTTTCTCTTCTTCCCCAACTCATCTACAGTAAGGCATTGTCTATCAGGTAACCAGATTTTCATGTCCTCAAACAAAGGGTTAAGGGTTTGTTCCCTCACCAAAAGGTCTGCCAGCCCTTAAAATGTGGTGACCCAACATCCACTCACCTATGTATGAAAACAAGTGCTTAGTTCAGCAACATATTCACACACACTTTCATCTGCCTTGCGTCTCTGCTCACAAAACTTTTTCCTATAAGCTTCAGGTGTTAACTTAAAAGATTTTAGCAAACAATTCTTTACAGCATTATAATTTAAAAGGTCATGACCAAACAGTTTGGAGAGAACAGTTACAGCTTTACCATGGAGTAAGGGGGTCAGGAACTATACCCAGAGCCCTTGGTCAACATTATACTGTTTACATATCCTCTCAAACATATGAATAAAACTATCAAAATTATCCCCCTCTGTAAATTCTGGAAGAAATTTAATGACCTTTTTTTTTCCTTCTGGGGTTCAGTTACTCCCTTCCCCATTACCTCCATGACTCTGGTGAAGAGTCAGCATCTCCTTTTCATGTTGCCTGTACCTCTCCTTCTCCTCAGCTTCCCAGTGTAGTAGTTTCTCATTTATCTCAGTCTCTAGACGCCTCAGTCTCTCTGCTGCTTCTGTTTCCAAACATTTGGCCTCCAGCTCAAGTCTCTTTAACTACAGATGGATTTTTAAGTCTTCTGTGGAAAGGTTGAGCTGTCCATTCTTTAAGAGTTGTACATCTCCACGGCCAGTCTGATTGTCCTCCTGGTTGCTATTCTCTGATGCAGCTGTGACTAAAGTTGCAATCATGTCTGCTTTAGTCAGGTTGGCATGCACCAGTCCTTTAGCCTGGCACATCTCAGCCAACTGGCTCCTTGTCAGCTTGCCATACTCCTCTGCTGACATGCTTGCCTGTTCTCCATGACTAATTAAGCTAACAAAAGAAAGAAAAAACAATTGTAATATGAGCTTTGAATGTTCACTGAATGGCTGATTTAGAGTACAAAAACACCTTTAGTGATCACTGTACACAAGGTACAGGAATTCAATATCCACACCACTACAAGACAATAAATGTGTGATATGGCTATCTCACCACTGCCAAACAATTAATATGTGATGCCTCTGCACTGGCCCAGCAATCAAGTAGCCTCAATCCTCACCACTAACACCAGTGAGGGATATGCACACTGGCAGGATGACAAGTACATACACAGTAAAGTACAATTTCTTTAAGAGCACACATTGATCACAGTCAGTCTGGGGATGGTTTCTCCCGCTGTCTCCAGATTACCAATAAGACTACTCACTGGCACAGCTATAGGGTTAAGATTGCAGCCGAATAGTCAAGCCAAAACCTCCAGTACTCTCTCTGTCCAACCAATCGTTTGTGTCCCTGCCCAAGTAGCTGACACACACAGACACACACACACACAACACACACACACACACACACACACACACACACACACACACACACACTTTGAGATTTGATTTACATACAAACATACAAACACTCCTGGGAAAGGCTGGCACAGGTTCACTAGCTATGCTCCCTTCTGCCCAGACTATAAGGTAGAAATCACTGCCACCAACCACTACCAAAGGATGCCCAGTCTTACTGTGTAATGTTACTATTATCCAAATGTTAAGTGTGTCCGAGGCTAGGGCTATTTAGGAGTGGCCTATACAGGGTCAACAAATACATATGCAAGTACACTAAGAGCTTCAATATCTCTAAACAAAATTAGTCACAATTAAAAGGTTTAAATATATTTAATAATAAAAGAACGCAACAATACTCAACTCAGTACAGTGACAACAGACTTCAGAATCACAGGTAATACTTTAAAACAACATTGCAGGACAGTCTCACATAAATTCAGAAAACATCTAGACTGATCTTATTATTTTTCTATCTCTAAGACATATACTATGATCTAAGTCTTACTTACCGAGCCAGGCAGATACATGTGCTGAATGAATGTTTACAGGTCCAAGACAAGAAACAAAATGCCCAGACTCTCTCTGAGATAGTTCTTAAGTTACTATCAAACACTTCTGCTGGGCCATCTCAGATTACATCATTCTTGTCACCTCTGACTTTCTTCCCAGGCTAACAGGAACTTAAAATTTAACATATGTCTGTGAAAAATACTTATTGCACGGATGTACAGCTGCTAGGAAGTCATGGAGCAATACAAAAACACTATACATTTGAAACCTAGTAATTATCTCTGTCTCAAGACAATGGAAAGAAGCTAGCTGTAGACATTCTGTCTTCTTGCTGTGGTAAACACAATCGTAAACCTCTTTACTTATTTTTTCAGAGTTTGCAAGTTAACTCTGTATATCCCAATTTCTGATATGAAAACATACATTTGCACAGGCAAATAGTCCATATACATTTCTGCTCTTTTCCAGCAGGGTGCACTGTGGTTACATTTTTGAAGCTCAGCACATAACATACAGATTACTTACATTTGGAGACAAGCCTATGGATCATATTAATATTTACAATGACATAGAATTATTTACAAAATTCTAGCTAACTGGGCTGGCAGCTTCACAACCATCTAAAGCCATACTCAAGAAAAATACAACATGGGCTAATGAAGTCAATAGGAAATAATAGTCCAGCATAAAAACAGCTTCCCTACAGTTGCTCAAAGTGAAATTGCATAAGTGTTTGTAGCATGTAAGTTGTCTACATATCATATTTCATTTGTAACTGTTTAAAAGTGTAAACTGTCGGACAATGTTACAGATATACTTTGATCAATGTATGTGTAATTGCAAGTGCTTAAAATGTATATTATGTCTGACAATGCTTTCATTATACTGTAACTATTAATGCTATTTTTGATTTGACTGGAAATGTCTTGTATCTGTAGGCTGACCCAGAAAATGGTCCTTGTAGGACCAGAGCTCTACCCCAGTCAACAAAAATAAAAATAAATACATAAAATATATAAATGTCATACAGCCTGTGTCAGTAAGCACTAGTTTTACATGGCAATGAACAATGTTTTACCATAGCTGGTCTACATGTGCACACAAGTAAAGACAGTCAGCAAACACAACTAGTAGCCAGTATGCATGTTAGGACACATAAGTCCAATTTTCCTTTGTATGGGTAAGAAAGTATCTAGAAGGTAAAAAAAAATCAGCATTTTAGTTTCTTTTTATCTGAACCAGTGAATTCTTATTTGTAGTTCCAGATAAGAAAATCAAAGCAATGTGGTTTGAATATCTTTGCAAATGTCAAGATCTAGGTGTGTCCTTTCATTTCTAGGCTTTCTATGGTTGCATGGTGCACTCTGTAGCATAACAAAACCCCAGTTCATGTTTCTGAGTTATATAAATAGGCAGAACATATAACAAATGGAAACTGTAATTGAATGCATACAGCACATTTGAACCTTTTTTTAATTTTATTTTTATGTATTTATGTTTTTTTAGGGGAAACACTAATATTCCAAACAGTGGAAACATTTGTCATAGATGTCTAAAATAATAGTCTGTGGTGATATGTCAAATTACTAATTAGACTAACATACTGAATGCAAAAAAGAAATAAATTGTAGACAAGCAATAAATGACTAAACAGCTTAGTACACAAGTTGATTAATTCTATTACAAAATGAAGAAGTATCAGTTATCTTACATTTTTTTTTATTTATTTAACATTTGTTTACCAGGAATGTCCGACTGGGACAGAGCCACTTTTCAACGGAGGCCCAGGGATAAATGCTCCAGATGCATGTATTTGGAATGTGGGAGGAAACCAGAGCACCAGGAAGAAACCCGCATGAATGCAGGGAGGAAATGCAGACTCTGCTCAAAAAACACCCCAGCCAAGAACAGAACTGGAGAACCTTTTGTTGTGTGGCAACAATGCTACCTGCTGCACTACTGCATCACCCTCATTATAAATGATAGTGAAGGAAATACAAATTTACATTTCTAATGTATTAAAAATAGCATTGAGGGTTACTTCAATCCTATTAAATGTCCAGTTATCACAAGCAGTTTAAACATAATTTCCTGCTCGTTCATTCTCTTGTTAATTATAACTTGTATTGAAATTTATGCATAAGAATTCCCTAGAGTCCAATCACCTTTAAGGGGAAAAATCTTCACAAAATGTTAAAAGTTTCATAAATGTATAATGGATTAAGAGAAATTAATACATGACTCATTGATGAAATAATAACTATCTACCAATATTATATGGAAGTGACATAGTTAAAACTCAGTACAACTTAAAGAAACATATATCAGTTTATATAGACATTTTATCCAGGAGGATGATAGATTTTTAAATGTTAATATGTATTTCTTCATACAATAAAGGATGTTTAATATTCCCATATCATTCATTCTCTAAAATAAGTTCACAATCATGAATCTAAAAGCTGCAACTATATGACTAGCTTCTACATAATCACACTAAAGTACTACTGCAATCGATGTGCCACATGTGCTTAATGTGCTCCAGCATCCTTACTTTCATTTGTCATACTTATTAACAGATATAAACCACTGAATAAGAGTAATATCACATATGCAGCACTCTGTAACCCAAGATATTTAGGCTGATAGCAAAATGTTGATTAATATTATACATTTTTCACTGTATAGTATAGGGGTAAACAGAACATTTCCCTGAGGCTAAATGTCCTTTGATTTTTACTGGACATTTGTTAAAGTTGCTCTGCTCCAACATATCCTGCATATTTATCCACATCTATATACAGTCCAGGACATTCTGTAAATAAAGGGGGTCAAGTCTGTAAATCAATATCATTGCTTATAATATCCCAACATTACAACGCCAGTTCCTCTCATCTAGAACTCAAATGACTATATGCAAAAACACAAGTTAGTGTACAGAAAAAGTTAGAACACTCTATTGGGGTATAAGACAGTGATCTGTGTTGTTCACTAGAATAAATAAAAGTGGCTCTTCTCCCTCAAGCTTGTAGATATATTCTTTTCTCTTACAGTATAACCTTGTTTACCAACTTACAACAAATTGTTTAACCTCCAGCTATCTATGTTAGGGCATAATCTCCTAGCCTGAAGGATCTGTCTTTAAGAAAGAAAATCAACTTACTGCACAGGATACCACTAGTGCCTTACAAACAATTGTGAAAGACAGTATATTTCCTATAGACCTTGTAAAGTACATTTCTTTCCCCAAAAAAAAAAAAAAATGGGTTACCATTAGTACATCGACAGCCCATTCCATCGAAACCAACTTCACCGACACGGCAGATCATCGACAACTGAAGAGCCGGCATTTCTCACACGTTAAGTAACTGTTTGGCCATCAGCTAGAAGGTTGTATGATCATGGAGTAAGGGATAGCATTACCGTGAAATCCAGTGTTCAAAGTTTCATTTTTGAGGTTCTTGTACACTGAGATTTTGTTCCACGAGAACCTTTAACAAGACGTGGGTGATACTGGGAAGGTGGCAGTATACATAGCAAACTTCTGTGGTAAATAGGACAAGTCGGATAGTTGGAGTGCTGTTCATTATAGGGACTGGTAGTTCGATATTGACAGTATTTCAATAAAATGATAAACTGCACCTAAAGAGAATAGTTATACTTCCATTGTTACAATACATCTGAAAAGAAGGTTTTAATTCTTTTCTAATATTGTGCTATCTTGTAATTATAAATAGCTGATGTCGGAGGTGTAGCTACCACAAGTTGGCTGCAGGAGGATTGTTTCCCCAAAACACTACTATTATTTTTTTACTGCCAGCCAGTTTCATTCATTGTCAGCAGACACACACCATCAAATACAGCACAGGTACAAAGGTGCACTTAATGACAAAATATAGTGGTAACAACATCACATTTTATGTTCAACTATGGGGGAGGCAAGCACCTATGGGAGTATCCGAAAGCTTAGAGGAGACAGGTGCAGACCATCTCTGGCAAAGCAGCTTGGTCTGTTACCCATGTCTTCCCAGGCTGACAGATAATGGGTCCCCTTGAACAAACACCACAAGCTAAACCAATTGCTGAAGTTGATCAGTTTTTGTTTGTATTGTGGCATCATCTTTGGTGAAGGTAGAATACTGCTTAGGGCTGGGGTCATACCTGCCTGGGACACATAATCTAAGAGTTCAGTCATATCCCTCTACATATAGTCCAGAGAGGTACGTCTCATGTCATTCACCCAAACATGGACTATAACAAATCCCTGCTGGTACTTGTTGAGTGACTTGAGTGCATGTGTGATTTGATGGATCCTGGCACCTGACAGGCAGTTGACTGTGACTTTCGTCTTGTCCAGCCTGGTGAGGGAGACATCTGTGTGTCTCACTATGGAGTCGCCTATGACTAAGACATTAGGTTTTGATGTGTTTTGCCTTAGGGGCTTATTTGCTGAGACACAGGTGTATGTGTTATTATATGTAGTAGTTTCTATTTACATAGCGGTATGTGCAAGTGGTTTAAGTTCGGGAGGTCTCTCATCTTTTGGTAGGCTTCTAGTGAGTACCTCCTTATACGTGTGTTTTATGTGTCTTGACCTCATTTTGTATGAAAGGTGAAGTGTGTGTGATGACAACCTGTTTGATGTCTAGTTTGTTGTTACATGAGAGAACTGACTCCGTTGTTATAAGAGAGAACAGACTTCAATTTCATAGTGTAACTACATGTCTCACATAAGGTATTTGTTTGTTTTAGGAGTAAGTGGTTATCAGTATATATAAGGCAATTACTACTTTGCCACAGGATGCCCATGTCAATCAGGCTGGCCAGCGAAATGATGGGAAAATGCCTGTCTATTATAGCGGGTTTTTACCATATGTTCTATTACGGAAGTGTGTGGGCTAGTTTGACCAGTTTTTGTGTTAGGTCTAACAAAGGTGCTTGTTCTATTGAAGGCTATGGATGATATGTGTGGCTGCTCAGTGCACCTGTAGTGCAGTAGGGAAGCTTGGGAGGCTTCCATTGACAGATGTCCAGGGAAAAATTTTGTTTCAAGGCATTTGCATCTATACAGGCACCACAACCCCCTGTTGCATGGTGCATTGCAACATGCAAATGCAAGGCTTAAATATAGGCTAAATTAAAATACTTTTAACCTAATCTACCAATAGGAAAGCACACAATGAACCTTCCTCCAGCAAAACCCAGCTCAGACAAGGTTGGATTCACACTCTTCTGCCACAAGGCTGCAGGCGGCCCTTCTTAATGTAAGGTGGCTGGATTAGTGCTCAAGTGTATCAACAACAGGTTAGACTCAGCAGATCTGAATCTAGTCTATGCTATCTAAGTATCAAAACAGTGCAAATCAAGTGTAGAGAAGTGCAAAGAAATACTTAGTGCCCTTTTGTGTGTTTCCCAGCTCAGACAAACCAGGTAAACACCTACTGCCACTAGATGAATAATCTCAGTCCTCCTAATGGAAAGGCACAGTAAAGTAGTGTCTGGAATGAAATGCAACTATAAACAAACTTAAAGATATACATACAGCAGTGTACTTTAAACAGCTCACGAAAGTGTGATTATTAAAAAAAAGAACTTCACTTTGAATAAGTGAGCAAATTCAATTGTACAGAATTTATAAAGGCAGCCAACAAGATAAACTGATTAATAAGCCCACCAACCAATAAAACAACATTCAGAAATCTCAAGTTTTTTTCCCCAACCTAAACAGATCAGGCTTCCTCCCAGTGCACTAGATGGAAAATCCACTGACTTCTTTTGATATAACAACAATTGTTTGCTAGAGTATAAAACTACACTACTTTATCCAACAGCTAGCTAGATAATGAAGTCATATCAAGTAGAATAGACAACAGGAGGCAAAATACACTTTTTCAATACAAGCAGAAGGAAAAACAAATAAGTAATTAAGGATATCAACAGCAGCATGGAAAAGGAGGAGCTTATTAAGCTCAATTTACAGTAGGGGTAGGATAAAATCACCAGGTTTAAAAAGTAAATCATCAAATGGGACAGTTGGGTGGGACACAAAGCAGGGGATCACCAGTGGTGCTTTAGTTTCTGTGGGTTTGAAATCTTTTCAGAAAAAAACAAAGCCCCAGAAATTCACTGTGTATTTAAGTATCACTCAAGAGACTGGGATCTACTTCTCTGAAGTACAGGCCAACACTAAGGGACTCTGGCTAAAAAAGTTTGCAGATGACTGCAAACTGGGAGCCATTATTGAATCTCCAAATTATGTGGATATTCTACAAAAGGGCATGCTTGGTGCCAGAGCCATAGGCTCAAGCTCAATGCCAAGAAATGTATAGTTATCCCCTTTGGGAAAAAACATGTACCCGTGAATTACCACATAGGTGGCAGTACACTAAACACCGAAAGTGTGATAAGAGACTTAGGGACAGGTGGACAGTGGTCTCACCTTCGATACCCACATCACCACAACAGTCAGGAAATCATACTCTGTGGCACACCTCATCACTAAGGGCTTTTCATCCAGAAAAAAGGAGGTCACTGTCCCACTGTACTCATCCCTCATTAGACCCATTATAGAAAACAATGCCCTGTTTGGTATGTACCTCTCAAGACATCTGCAACAACTGGAAAGGCCACAGAAATATCTCACTAAAAGAATCACAGGCCTAAAGCAGATGCCCTATGCTGACCATCTAAAACAACTCCACCTATACTCTGTCACATATTGTCTACTCAGAAGCGATCTCTGCTTAACATGCAAGGCCATGTCAAACCCAGAGCTGTTGGACATGCTAAACTTAAAGAAATCTCAATCCTTCAGAGACACATGCTCCAGGGATCTAAACCTTGTCATCACAATGAACAAAACATGCTGGAGGGATAGGTTCCAGACCCAGAGACTCTTGAGACTCTGCAATAGACTGTCCATACATGTCAAGCAGAGCACCTCTTTGGCCCTTTTCAAAAGGAACCTTGAAGATTGGATGGGATATAGGAAATTCACCCTGGGGATCACGTCAGTCGCCCTGCTAGACAGGGTCCAGGGAAGTAAATACTGTGGGGAAAAAAATAGCCAGGGAATTATTATGGCTAGGCTTGTATAGGCCCTAGGGCCAATAGCCTAGTACCAACCTATGAGACAATTTAAATAATGAAAAAAAAAACATGTAAAATGTGCAGCCTAGATAATTTAAGTGCCTAGCTATCATGCAGAACATTAAAAAAAAAAAAAAAAACAGGCCAAGCAGATTTCTTAAAACTGAAAACAAAATAGAGCAGGTATCAGAAAGCAGCTTTCTCAGCCACAGACAAAAAAAAATATTTTATATATATATATATATATATATATATATATATATATATATATATATATATATATATATATATATATATATATATATATATGTTTCCTCACCTAGCAGCGAATCACCAGCACTGCTTTAGTTTATGCAGGCTTGAAATATTTTCAGACAAAGACAATGACCCAGAATTTCACTGAACAGCAAAAATATACATACATTTTCTTTCATATAAACAAGCATTTTTAACAGTGACACTTCCACACAGATAGAGAGAAAGAGAGAGATGAATATTAAATATTTTCATTATTCCTCATTATTTTAAATAACAAAATTATACCCCCTTTCCGTATACCACCCAGAAATCTCTTATAACATGGCAGTTATAACAAGATTCCAGTTAATTCCCAAAACATATAAATATGACACTCACTGTCCCAGTTGGAAATACATGGGGGTGCTCAATTGTGGGAGTACAATAACAAATCTTGATAAGCTAAGAATCACATCCAGCCCTAGAATTAATTTATTCCATTTTATGCATACTTATGGTCCCAGTCTTCATTCATTGGTACAAGTAAGTAGCAACTGAATCTCTGAGCAACTGCCCCAGACACTAACAGTTAGGTGCTACAGCTGGCACTACTTAAGAGGTGCAACTGCCTCAGACTCTGACAGGTGCTTTAGTTGGCAATAAAGAAGAGATGCAACTGCCCCGGGTACTGACAGGTGTGATAGCTGGAACTATAGAAGAGGTGTAACTGCCCAAGACACTGACAGGTGCTAGAGCTGGCACTTCAGAAAAAATGCTGATCAGCCTCTGCTTGTGAGTTAGCTCTTTACTCAGTCTAAACATTCTATTTTTTTTTTCAGTGTAGCGAGTCGATGTTATGAGTTATTGTTTAACAGACTGGCAAAGATATACATTCTAGTCCTTGGCTTAATCTGAAGATCTTTTTTGGCCTGCATCTCTAAGAGGACTTTTTTTCCTTTGGTCCTTTTTTTAAACTCTCAATTTAAAAAAAGAAGTTATGTACCTACCATAACGTTCCATGTTAGTTGTCTTCATCTCACCTTCCTTCTTGTTTGGGCTTGGAGCTGATCCTTGGCTCTGACTCGGCCATCTTCTATAGCTCGAGAGCTGTTTACTGGCTCAAGGCTACCCCTTATCCCAGAATGCCCAGCGTCAGCTACCCAGATCTCGTTTGTGATAGCGCACACTAGACATAAGTAGAGTAACCAGTTACCTAAAAACTGGTTGTCCAATACACCTAAACAAGGAAAGAGTCATAAATTACCTGGCATGTGAAGTAATAAAAGATGCTCAGCCAGTGAAAACAAAAAGAACTCCTCTCAATCCTCTAGGAAGGGGGAAGGAGGGAGGGACGCAAGAAGGAAGGTGAGTTGAAGACAACTAACATGGAACGTTATGGTAGGTACATAACTTCTTTATGTTAAGTTGTCCATCTCGCCTTCATTCTTGCTGTTTGGGACAGCATCCCTAGCACCTAAAATCCTGGGTGTCTCATTGGAACATACTCTTCAGAACAGTAGAACCAAAGGAAGCTCTGCTCCGGGAGACCATATCCACCTTGTAATGAGAGATAAAAGTATGAGGGTTTGCCCAAGTGGCAGCTGCACATACTGAGTCTATGGGCAACCTAGACTGAAAGGCTACAGAGGTGGCTAATGTTCTAGTAGAATGACCTTTTGGTTTAGCTGGTAGCTCTTTATTTCGTAACTGATAAATAAAGGCAATAGTATCAGATAACCATCTGGATAAGGTCACCTTAGAAACTGGAAGGCCTTGTTTGTTGAAAGCATAAGAAAGAAATAACTGGTCTGACTTTTTTAGTTCCTTAGTTGTATGGAGGTAAAAACGCAATTGTCTGTGCACATCCAATTGGTGGAGCTTGTATTCTGCCTTGTTGCTGTGATTGGGAAAGAAAACTGGGAGATCTATGGATTGATTTAAATTGTTCTCTGAGCAGACTTTTAGGAATAAAGGATGGACTGGTCCTCAGAGAAACTCTGTCCTTGTGAAACACTAGGTAAGGAAGACGAACACATAGTGCTTGAAGTTCCGAGACATGTCTAGCTGAAGTGATAGCAACCAGAAAAAGTGTCTTCCAAGAAAGAAATTTTAAGGAACATGATGCTGCCAGTTCAAAGGGAGGCAAAATTAAGGAAGCTAAAACTAAATTGAGATCCCAAGGAGGAGGAGGATCTCTAACTGGGGGTCTAAGAAGAGATGTTCCTCTCATAAAGGCCTTGCAGAGCTTATGAGACATTATGCTAGAATTAAACATACCGATATGAAAATTAGAAATGGCAGCTAGCTGTACTCTAATGGTAGCAGAAGCCGCACCAGACTGAAAGAGTTGTGCTAGAAATTCAAGAATTTCATGGACTGGGGCTGAGAAAGGATGCAAATTTCTAGATTCTGCCCAATAAGAAAACCGTTTTCATTTACTAGCATACGTTTTCCTAGTAGTAGACTTATGTGAGGAAACAATAATATCACAAACTGCTGGGGAGATACTGGAAAGCCTGGCTAAGGTTGGAAGTGGAGTAACCAATCTGTGAGCTGGAGAGTTTGAAGGGATTGGTGCAACCCACCTAATTGATGAATCAGAAGATCTGGAACCGGGCCCAGAATCCACAGTTGATCCAGAAGGTGGAGGTGCAGGAATGGGAACCATATCTGTCGAGGCCAATATGGGGCAATGAGGATCATTTTGTAACCCAATGATTTTGCTTTCTGTATGAGTCTTGGTATTAGAGGAAAAGGGGGAAAAGCGTAAAGGAGTCCCTGAGGCCAATCGTGGACTAGAGCATCTCTGGGTATATGACTTGGAAGAGGAAGTAGGGAGAAGTAGCTGCTGCATTTGCTGATGAGAGGCGTGGCAAATAGATCACAGCAAGGCTGTCCCCATTTGCGGAAGATAAGATCCGCAACTTCCTGATTCAGAGATCACTCGTGAGGCATGAGGATAGCTCTGCTGAGCCTGTCCGCTATGGCAATGGATTTCCCAGGGATGTGTGTTGCTATCAGAAAACGTTGGGAGGAAATCGCCCATTGCCACAGTCTGAGTGCTTCTCGACACAAGGGATAAGACCTGGTCCTGCCCTGCTTGTTGATGTACCACACCACTGACGTGTTGTCCGTTTGGATTGTAATGGTCCCGGAAGGAAGAGAGTCTTGAAGGGCTTGCAACGCTAGGAGCACCGCTCTCATTTCTAAGACATTGATATGCAGATGGTACTCGTGAGGTTGCCAAGTGGCTTGGACTGTCCTGCCTAGATAATGCCGCCCAACCCTATCAGGGAGGCGTCCATGGTCACTGTGGCTACCAGAGGGGGTTGTATGAATGGTCTGCCCTGAATTACTAGTGGGGAGACCATCATCCAAGAAAGGTGCCTTTTGCATGTTTCTGTGATCAGGATCATGTGAGACATGGGTAGCTCATGGAAAGACCACTGCGTGAAAAGAAGCCACTGAAGGATTCTCATGTGGAAACGCGCTAATGGGACAAGAAGAATGGCAGCTGCCATGGAGCCTAGAGCTTGGAGGACATATCTGACTTGAATCCTTTTCTCTGCATTAGGATTGACACTTGTTGAATAGTGGAAACTCTTTCCTGTGGTAATCTTGCAAACATTTCTTTTGTGTTTAATTCTGCTCCTATGTATGTGACAGGGCAACAAGGCAGATTTTTCAAAATTTACTGTAATGCGTAGCTGAGTGCATGATGTGATTGTATAATCCCGTGCCTCTAAGAGTTGATGCCTGGTGGTAGCAGTCAGGAGCCAGTCGTCTAGATAGGGAAACACCTGGAATCCTTGACGCCTCAGGTGAGCCGTGACTACTGCCATTCACTTGTTAAATACCCTGGGGGCTGAGGTGAGACCAAAGGGCAGAGCTCTGAACTGGTAATGACTAGACCCTACCCGGAAGCGAAGAAATCTCCTGGAGCATCTGTCCATCTTGATATGGCAGTACGTGTCCTGAAGATCTATCGAGCACATCCAATTGTCCTGACCCAGAAAAGGGAAAATGGACTGCAGTGTCACCATCCGGAACTTTTCTTTTTGTACAGATTTGTTCAATCTACTGAGATCCAGTATTGGTCTCCAGTCCCCTGTCTTTTTTGGTACTAAAAAGAATCTTGAGTAAGTTCTGGATCCTAGCTGGTCTGCGGGGACTTCTTGAATGACTCTTTTTTCTAGCAGTCTTGAAACTTCTGTGACTGCTTGATCCCTTAGATTGGGTGGGACATCTGGGGTGGACTTTTTTGATTCTATGGGGGATTGATGGAAGGGAACTTTGTAACCTCTGGATATAATGGATAATACCCATCTGTCTCTTGTTATATTTTTCCAGGCTTTTGGGTACAGCAAAAGTCTTCCCCCAACTGCATCCAGAGGTGAGCAGTTGGGCAACCCTTCAGGGATGCTGGAAGGGCTTTGCAGAGAAGGTTTCTCTGTCACCCTGTTTTTGCGGTCCCCCTCTACCATGAGGGTGGCTTCTGTTATTGCTGTTTCCCCCTCTGCTCCTGGGGGAAAAATCACCACATGTGTCAGGCAAGGGTCCCTGGGATTTTTGGAACCACATCCTTCCACTCTTCTGACCCTTGGGATAAGGTCTAGAAGGGGTGGAAAAATGGACTCCCACAGCAGAGAGAGTCTTGCCTTCCTGCTCACAACTGGTCAACGTGAGAAAGGAGCCATCAAAGGGAGTATTGGTGAAGGACGCTTGAAAGGGTTCCGCAAACTGACACAGCCGCATCCAAGCATGTCTCCTGAGAGCCACACCTGTCCCTGCAGCTCTGCTCGCTCCATCGGCTGCATAGGAAATCAGCCTCATGGAGGAGTTGACTATGGAATTAAGAGTTGCAAGCTGAGAAGCTACTTTGGCTGGTACTCCCTCAGCTGTAGGATCTTGAAGGGTATCTCCAAGCTCTTTCAGGAGATCCCTTTGAAGACATGTAAAATGGCATAGATAGTTCAGGGACCTCATTGAAAGGGTCGCTGAAGCAAACATTCGCTTTCCATATCTGTCCATCATCTAAGACTCTTTGTTTAGAGGATGAAGAGGTTTCTGCTAACTCTTTCTTGGTGGCTGCTGCTACCACCATGGCATCAATGGGCACACCTTTGGAGAGGAATTGTTTATCCTGGGGGGCTGTAATAAATTTGTTTGGTGTCCTCGGAGTAGGTTCCACAGAATCTGGAGCTGACCAAGCCTTTTGAGCCACTACAGACATGAGTGGATCAAAAGGAGGAGATACCCAGGAGGTGGAAGGTCGGGAACCGAATGCATCTAGGTATACAGACTCATCCTTGATAGGGGCTAGGAAAGTCCAGTCCCTCCTCTGTCTAAGCATTTCAAAGATGTCTGAAAAGGAAACATCTTCAGAGGGGGACCTTGGGGACCCTTCCGATTCACCCATGTCTGTATCTGAGGTGACAGACTCAGGGGAGTCTATGTGCTTCCTCTTGCACTTCTTCTTCCAAGGAGGCTCTTCTGAATGATCAGGGGAGGCTTTGGAAGAAGCGGGATCACCCAATGGGGTGTCCTGGGGCATAGGTTTCCTATGCTTGGGGTCTGGAGGAGGAGCAGAGCTTGGAACAGACACCATGGGGGGAGGAGCCGATGGAGCTGGCAGTAGAGCTGTTTCAGGGGACAGCACACTCCACATGACCTCGAAGGCATCCTGACCTCTAGACAGAGAAAGTTCCAGCTCCGAAGAAACAGGAGTCCTTCTCCGCATCGAGGGTGATGGTGCCGAGGCCGATGTTGGAGCCGAGCTCACCTGCGCCGAAGCTCTGAGAGGGAGAACGGGGTCGGACAAGGGTCGGATGCCACTCCCCCCCTCGAAGCTGACAAGAGAGCCCTGGTGCCCAGATCCCTTGATAGAAGGTACAATCGAGGTAATCTGAGCTGATGTCGGAACCGAAGGAGAGATGATGATCGGCGCTGACGGTTCTACTACCTGCAAATCCATGGTCTCCAGCTCCGAGCTAAATGTAGTCAGAGGAGGAATGGAAATAGAGGCAGTTGGAGCCAATACCTGTTGAGGTGGGCTGGACAGTAATTTTGCCAGTGCCTGTGACTTAAGCAACCTACTTCCTACTCTCTACACATTATGATCCGATAATCTAGAGGATCGAGAGGAGTGGGAAGAATGATGACTACGTTCACTCTGTAACAAGGGTGACTGAGGTGCCGAGTGGATGGGCTCCAAGGACGGAGACCTCAGTCTCTTTTATCTGAGATGGCTCCGAAATATCAGATGGAGCCAACGGAGGAGTTGCCTTGTCGGTGCCAGCCGGCACCGACATACTTGGTTGGTCAAGTAAAGGAGTCAGCTTTGAAGGTGGAGCCAGTGGCTTGACAGACTTAGGGGATTTCGCTGGCTGAGTACTTTTAGCCGGAGAATCCTGAGGCTTCAAAAACCCCCGAAGTATTAATTTGTTTTTGTGCTCCTGTAGGACCCTTGAACTAAAAGCGTGACATATAGAACAGGAGTCCTGCAGGTGAACAGCGCCCAAACAATATACACAACTAGTGTGCCCATCTGTCAGAGGCATTTTCTGACAGCATGAGTCACACTACATTTTTCTAACAACAACAAACTAAAGAACCACAATAACAATAAGAAAATGTCATACTACTAAACTAAGAAACAGTCTTTTTTTTTTTTTTACAGTTAAGGAACAGAAAGGAGAGCCTCTAATTTAAACGGCTGTCCTAAGGGGGTGGGGGGAGAACTCTCTAATTTAAATGAGTTCAGGGGAAACAGAAGGCCTGCGAGTTATGAAGCAACGGCCAGCAAAGCTACAACACACAAGAAAGTGATAAGGGATAAAGTACTATATCTAGACAAAAACTTGATAAATTTTCAAGAATAAACAACAATTATAATAATAGAAAAAAAATATACTAAGCCTGAGTCAGTAACAAAGCAACCTCGCAGCTGAAGCGGAAAATGAGATCTGGGTAGCTGATGCTGGGCATTATGGGATAAGGGGTATCCTCGAGCCAGTAAACAGCTCTCGAGCTATAGAAGATGGCAGAGTCAGAGCCGAGGATTGGCTCTGAACCCAATCAGCAAGAACGAAGGTGAGATGGACAACTTAACATCTACAGTTGGTTGCCAAATGGCAGCCTTGCCACAACTCTAGGTTTAGGGCTAGGTTGCTGCCAAATGTGAATGATACATCACTGCCCAAACACAATCAAAAAGTAAAACAGCTCTTTTTCAGCTACAGAAACACCTGTGGACAGCTCCAATCTCCATAGTACCATTTATTTCATTAACTACTACACCTGGACCCCACATAGTTTGAAGTCTAAACTGAAGCCCTTTCCAAAAATTCAGAAGGTCAGGACACACACAGAAAGTACACATCCAGGATCCAAGGTCATGCCGTGAACACTGCCAGCACCACAGAGTAAAGAAAGGAAACATGGAAGAAAGTTTATGTGTGGCCTCAAAATATAAATATAATAATTTCCAATAATTTCCAAGAGTAAATATACCACTGTGAGTTTCACATTTTATCATTAAAAACAGTAAAAAAAAATGATTTCCTTTGATCTCTAAATAACAGCCATCTTCCTAGAAGTCCACAAAAAGGGTCACAGATGATACCTTTCTAAGTCTATCAATCCCTTCGATCGTTTTACTGACAGGTATTTTGAAGAAATTGTCCCTAGCACAAAATGTATTAAAAATTGCATTAACCTTGTTTGTGAAGGCTATCTCCACTCTGACAGTTGGCACAGATGGTTAAGGCTGTGAGTCATGTTCTTGTGGTACATGGCTTGATTCCCCCAACTCCCTACTATGCAATATTTGTGATGCCCATGCACTGGCCCAGTAATCAAGGAGCCTCAGTCCTCACCACTAACACTAGTGAGGGATGTACACATTGGGAGGATGAACAGTACACACACAGTAAAGTACAATTTCCCTTAAGAGCACACAGAGATCACAATCAGTCTGGGGCTGGTTTCTCCCTCTATCTCTCCAGATCCCCAATAAGACTTCCCACTGGCACAGCTATAGGGTTAAGATCTCAGCCAAGTGGTCAAGCCAAAACCTCCAGCACCCTCTCTGTCCAAACAGTGCTTTGTGTCCCTGCCCAAGTAGCTGACACACACACACTTTGAGATTTGAATTATATACAAACACACAGCCACTCCTGGGAAAGGCTGGCACAGGTTCACTAGCTGTGCCTCCTTCTGCCCAGACTATAAGTTAGTAACAACTGCCACCAACCACTCTTATCAGCTACTCTAAGGCCCTTACAAAGGGTGACCAATTCTACTGTATAATATTACTATTATCCAATTGGTAAGTGTGACCAGAACTTTTAAGGCTATTCTAGAGTGGCTTGTACAGTATCAACAAATACATGCCAGTACTCTATATCTGTAAGCAAACCAGCCACAATTAAAAGGTTTAAATATATTTAATAATAAAAGCACAAGACAATAATCATTAACTCAGCACAATGACAATAGAGAGTTCACAATCACAGGGAATACTTTAAAATAACATAGCAGGACAGTCTCACATAAAAACAGAAAACATCTAACTAATCTTGCTATATTCCTATCTTTCTCTAAGAGAAATTGTGTTCTAAATAACTTACTTACAGAGCAAGGCAAAGTGCTGGTGATGTTGTCAGATCCAGAATAAAATACAAAATGCACTGACTTTCGCTCTGAGATAGTTCTTAAGTTAATAATACACATTACTGCTGAATCATCTCAGATTACATCATTCTTGACACCTCTGCCTAAGTTTCCCAGGCTAGCAGGTACTTACATTTTTAACATGTGTCAGTTAAAAATATTTATCTCTCAGAAGCTGTCAATTCTCTTAGAAGCTTGCCTGAAACTGAAAGTCATAAAACAATTACATTGGAAACCTGTAATTACCTCTGCTTCCAGACAACAGAAAGAAGCCCTTGGCCTAGACATCCTGTCCCTTAGCTGAGATAAACTAACTTTATAACACATCATAAAACTCTTTACTTATCAACTTATTCTGTTAGAGGTTTGCAAGTTAACTCTGTATGTCCCAATTTCTACTATGAAACCACACATTTGCATTGACATAGTTTATATGTATTTCTGCTCTTTTTCAGCAGTGTGCACAGTGGTTACAGTCTTGAAGCTCAGAACAGAACATATAGTTTTCTTAAGTTTTTAAGGCAAGCATGCAAATCATATTACTATATAAAAATGACACAGAATTATTTAAAAATTCTATCTAGCTGGACTGGCAATGTCACATTTCCATATAAATCATATTAATATTTTCAAGTGACGTATAATTATTTACAAAATTCCAACTAGCTGGGCTGGCAGCATCTCAGTTTATCACAACTTTGACAAAGTCACTTAGCCAAACATTGCTCTCCAATTGCCCCTGAAAAGGGATTGTGTGCCCAGTGGACATACTTGGTTAATAAATGAGTTTTTATATATTTATTTACCTTTATTGTACTTATACAAATCCTTATTGGACAAAACAAACTGGGCCACTAGGCACTGAAAATATTTAAAATCATCTCAGTAGTCCTAGCTTGTCCTATTGTTGCCACACATTATTTAGCTCTGGATAAAAGAGGTTTAAATATTCATGAGAGAATTGAAAGGTATTGAAATAAGAGGGTCATAGCTCTGTGTAGACTATGTTTTCTTGCAGCTTCTTGACAAAGTGCATTTGCTATGTGGTTTAGATCAGGCCAAGGACTATGATATGCAGTAGTCTGCATCTTGTGAAATCAGACAGACCATTAAATAATCAGCCCAGATATATTTGGATAGGTCAATCCTCTCCAATATATAGGATCTCAAAGAAAAGCTTTATGAACTTTTGCCTTAACTGGGTACCATACACATTTTAAACCATTGCTTTCCAACAAAACACATAATATTTGGGAGAAACTGAGACCAGTCACACTACCAAAATATATCCATTTGAAAGAAAGGTAGAACTGTCAATATTTTTTGTTACAAAGGCAAGTCTAGTTGTTTCCAAGCTCCAAAGAGCTACGTAGATTCTTACAAATAACCTGGAAATTGCTGTTTACCATTCTGAATGCAGAACAAAACTGTCCTTACATAATGAAAAGAGTCCAAAATCCCATGAAATGTTAAATGCACTCTTATCTTACGGCATGATATATTATTTTTGACAAATGCCTCTCTGTTTTACTTGCTTAAGAGAATACTCTGCAGCTGGGTCATACTGATATAATAGTTCCCTGAAACAAACAAAAAAAAAGAGCGCCCAGTAGCTCTCATAAAAATCAGTATGTCATATTTAAAAGTAAAAATGTTACACTTGTATATTTCATCCTTCTCCACAACTATCAATTTCTTATCTCTCTGTCTCTCTCCTCTTACTTTATACCACATTATGGTGAAAAGGAGCTGGGAAAGAGAGCAACCAGTTGCTACAGATTAGAAACAATGTTCGGCTTTCTCAACAGTTACGGCAACATTGTAGAGACTGCAGAATTTCAACTCAAGATCTCTGAAATTCAGATATCCGTAAGACTTAATACAAATAGTCTTACCTAAGATTATTGGACATTTTCTGAGCAGTAAGAAAAGTGTTGAAGGTTTCCCTTTTTCTGCATCTTCTGCTATTAACATAAAAATGAAGTACCCTAGCCATGGCCTTATGTTTTCTTATAAAATTACATTCATCATTTACCAATATACATTTGAAGCCTAGCTGCCCAGATGCTCATATAGTTTTGTAATGTACATTAAGAGTGCAATAGGCTTCATTTAAGAATGTAAAAGACCTAGCTGGTTTGAAAATGAAAGTGATGGAAGCTGTTTTACCCAAATATGATAACTGCTTCTCACTTTGAATTCCCTAAACATTCTGCAATAAATGCTCACATATAATCTAATTCACATATGTATATGCTTTATATAAGACCACATAGTCTCAGGCTTTTCATTTCTTTAGCTAACAGAAGGTCTGTTCAAATTCCTCTTTCATTATCAGTGCATATGAACGGAACTGCTGAGTATCTAGATCTGATAATGCTAGTAAAGTAAGGTTTTACTGAAAGACTTAGGTACCAGAGCTAACCTCATATAACTGTGCTTTATAAATGCCCCGCAATCCGCAAATAGTCATGACATTTGCACAAAGTGTCTTACTGTCCCTAATCACAGATGCAGTACATGTTTGAAGACTATTGACTGTATGTCTGTCTCCATTAGATGAAAATAATTCTTGTCTCTGTGTATGCGGACTTCCTTCTGCCTCTGAAATTCTAATGACCTGTTAACTGTTTATCTTCTAACTCTGCTACCCAATGTTAAATTAGGTTATGGGTAATTCTCTGTAACCTTAAATGTAAGTGATCTGCCAGTGTATTTCACAACACATTAGTGGATGCTTCTCTTATTTAATATCTCTTATCTCTCCAAAAATATGGTATGAACTTACAGAGCTTCATGTGGGACAAGGTGGTTTGATTTAATTGCCATAAACTGGGTAACAGCTTCCCATATGGTGTGAACTGAAACAATATAGGGTAATTATCAGAAACTTTTGATAGTAGCAGTTCCAGTTTCTTTGACAGTGGAGTAAGAAACTTTGAAGAAATTGATAACAACCTAGCTGCAAGTTCTAAAAGAATAGTATTTAGATAAACTATGGAACATAGTTCTTACTACAACTGATCAGAAAGTGCTCTTGCCAACTGTGAGCCCACTCTTGCTTACACCATGGATACAGAACAAAAGGAGAAGTGCTCATGTTATCCTGTTTTAACAGCAGTTATTAACAAAAATACATACAATAAATTCTACTGGCTTCTGACATAATCTAAACTCACAGCTAAAGAAAAAGGTTAACTGACATTATTTACCTTTATGCATGACTCTTAAAACAGCCTGGTTTGTAAGCACTGACATTAAATTCTATAAGCAGACAAAATGTGTATGGAAGTTACATATTTACATATGTGCTATTTGTACTGCTATTTATATCCAAGAGTGTGTACAACGTAAGGATTTCTTATTAAGTGCCTCTTTACACTGCAGGCATGAGCTTGTTTTTGGAAGTTCTATAAATTATTTAGAAAAAAATGTTCGGAATGTCCTTGAGACAAAATGTATTCAATAAACTTTAAAAAAAAACTTTCATAATTCCACAGTGGGATGTAGTTTCCTATTATCTTTGATCTATAATGTAACAACATGTCAACCAGACAAAGGTAGTTTTAGGCAGTTTGCATATGGCACATTGAGTGGCTTCATCTTTAATTGATTAAAATGTTCTGAGTAACATACAAGATCAAACAGCAGCCTAATAGATTTATGTTACTCTTGAGAACTGTCTGTCTCCCTGATTGACGAGGCTTACCTCAGGCAATTATAGTCAGGAATCTTTTATTCACACATACAAAGTAAGACTGGCAAAGCATTCTCTCACTTTTTGCAATACTATATTCATTAGTAAAAATACCCTTAGGGTCCTGGTACTGTTCATGATTTTTATGTGATTTATAACTCTGTAGTTATGAACTCAAAGCATGCCACTTACCTTTATGTAAATTCCATATTTATTTCTACAGTCTGCAGATGTACTGAATGTTCATAAGCTGCACACACCATTGCAAACACCGGAGGTTCACAAATCTTTATGCAAGAAAACAACTAGTAAGCCTTCAACAAAATGAGTATTCAGTTTACTAGCTGCAGAGTCTGCATTATTTCACTCACTTTTCACTTATTTACCTTGTACACTTCCCTGTACATTTTCAGTGCCCAAAAAGTATGTTAACATGAGAACAGATTTAGACAATTCTTGTTTATGTTTGCAATCTATTTAGCAGTTTACGAGTTTAAGGTCCTGCTTAACCAAAAATCTATTTTCCACCCTTTGTCATGATTATCTTATGTGTTTTCCCTATACATTCTTGAATTAAAGCACAACTTTTGCCTCTACAACCTCATCAGAAATTTTATCCCGGTTATTCTCTACCTGTAAAATATTCTTCCTTATACCTTCCCGAAACTGTTTAACTTTTTCCTTCAGAATGGAAAAGGAGAGGGTGCTTACAGATTTGAATCTTACAGGAACATTATGGCAGATTCTGAGCTCTAGGTTGGGGGGAATAAAAGTTGATTGAGATCTTGGACTGTGTCAGCCATCCGGTGGTATACTGTAGAATTCTAGACGTGCTATTAACCAAGGCTAAGCAAGTTCATGAATGTCCAGGAGAAAGTACAATTAACTAACCAAGATCATGTCACTACATAACAAGAGCAGGAGGAAGGGTAAGAACACAAAGCCAACAGTGTACAATCTTTGGGGATGGATTATGGTAAGCTGTGGAAGAGGGCCAAATATGAGTTGGTGCACCACAAGTAACCTGAGGAGGGATGAAGTACTCAGGCTGTATACAAAAAAATTGAGGAACAGGCAAATAGAGGAAAAGCTCAATGTGTCTTTATAGGAATGTGTGAGGTTCATAGGCTCATAGGCTCATAGACTCATAGATTAGTACTAGGCTAACTGCCCTTGTGAGACATTTGAAGCCTAGCCAATTATCCCCTGTGAGATTCAAACCCTGTATCTTGTGTTTGTAAGGCAAACACCTTAACCATTAGGCCACCCTCCCAAATGCTATGGTATAAAAGTGATGGAAAGGAGGGGAATGACAGTGGAGGAGGCACAGTCTGAGAAACCGAACAGGTAACAGAGATCTTCAGGTCAGCACAAGGACAAACTGAAAGGGAATTCACATAAGGGCTCAGAAAGGAGAACAAGACCTTTCTGAAACCTACAACAGAAAGAACAAAAGAAGGGAGTTAAATAATGATGGAAATAGGATCACAGAAAACAGAGCAAAAGCAGAAGTTCTCACTGAATATTTTGCTTCTGTCTTCCTTAAGGAAAGAAAGGTGGGAGGGCAGAGTAGGAAAAGCAGTGGATACAGAGTAGGGTAGAAAAAATGGGAGAAAGGAAACTAGCTGCCCATGGGGAACATAAAGCATAAGGACCAGATGGACTGCCTCTACAAATCCTCAGTAATCTGATCAGCACTGAAACATCCCCTGAAGGAGATTCTCAGTAGATCACTAGCCATCATCTAAATGCATGAGGTCTGGAAGAGAGTAAGTGCAATAGCCTCATACAAGAGAAATCTGGGCAACTACAATCTATTAGGGTAATAGCAGTGTGGGGAAAGTAACGGAGACATTTCAAGGACTAGTAACAGTCCTAGAAAACAGCCAGTCTTTAGGGTAGAAACCTATATGAGTTTAAGGCCAGAGGTTGTCAGCCATACCTAATCCAGTTTTCTGACTAGGCTGTTAGAAAATTTGTAAATAGAGTGAATTCTTACATTGTCTACCTGAACTTCAAAGAGAGTTTGACTCACTCCCAGATAACTGGCTTCTGAAAAGACTAGAGGGGTTGGGGGGGCCAAAAATGAGCAAGTGGATTGCTGCAGGTTTGAAGGGAGAGACAGAGTACTGTGCTGAGGGGAATGATGTCAGAAATAAGGAAAGTTAGAAGCATCAGAACTGGATCCGGTAATCTTACAACACGAGAAAAGGGAGAAGAACTGTCCTCTTCACTGATGATATCAAGTTGTGTGCAACGGTGTAGTAAGGTGGAGGAGGAGGCTATGGAAGGAACTGGAAAAGCTAGACAAGTGAGCAGAAAGGTGACTTTTAAGGTTTGGTACCAGATGAAATCAAAGTATTGTAAATGGGCCGCAAGAAACCTAGTGTGAATTATTTGCTGAAGGTGGAGAATTGAACTGATGGTAGCAGAGAAGGAAAAGGATCTGGAAATGCTGAGCATATGTGGATTGGTCTGCTGGGTGGAGATGGTAGTATTAGAAGCAAAACAGTGGGATATATCCTCAGGGGGAATACACTCCAGAAACAAAGGCATAATGTTCTAGTTCTATCAGGTCTGGTCAGGTCATATCTTGAATACTGTGTGTACTTTGTAGAAGCCATACAAGAAGAGGGACATAAGGCTAATGGAAGGTGTCCAAAAGAATACCATGATAAAGTTGTGTGTGAGATGGAGGGGAAAGGAAATGACAGATCTTAGAGGAGCTGGACTTCTCTTAAACAGAGACCACAGGAGACAGTGAGCATTAAATGGGTGCGCAAGATCATGTCAAAAATGTGTAAGTGGTATTCCTGAATACTATCAGGGAGACAAAGGCAGCAGATTGTAAAGTCTAACTCTTCTCTGGATATCCAAAAGTACATTTTCATGAAGATTCTCCATTCCTCCATTAAATGGAAAACTACTCATGTACATATACACTTGCTTGTTTCCTGGAATTCATTAATTCTAATGCCCTGGACCAGCTCGTTCTTCAACATCCTTGACCTGGTCATTACTAACATGGGTGACCATTGCTCTATACCAACAGTCAACTCCTCCCTCGTTAGATACAACCACAAACTAATAACCTTGGAAATCCACATCCTTCCCACCCCCACCCCCCCTGCAAAGGTAACCACCATGAAAAACTTCTCCAAAGCTAACTTTGGGCTCCTAAAAACAGAGGTGGCTAACTTCACAGCACCCATGCAACTGGAGAACAGCTGCATGACTGCCAAATCATACACTAATGCCCTGTACAAACACGTACACAAATGCATGGATCTCACCATACCCAACAGAACCAAGATGCTCTCCTCCAAAATAAGGAAGCCAATCTGGTGGTCCCCTGCCATAAACAAACTCTACAACAGAAGGAGGAAACTGATGTGAAATAAGGTGAAGTCCCAAGACTGGAAAAACTCCCCTATCAGCCTCAACAAAAAGTTGAGATCCCTCATCAAATCCTCTAAAGCTAGCTATAAAAACAAAATTGCAGCAGATAGTAAAGACAACCACAAGGCCTTCTATAGTTATGCAAAGAATCTCCACGGCAATACCCAGATTTGCTCGGAGCGGTTGCAGAATGATACCTCCTATACCAAGCCAACAGATATTGCCAATATACTGGCAGACAGATTCAGTGTCAATTTTACCCCCCCCCCCAAAAGGACCAATCACAATACCAGTAGATTGCCACGCACCCAGTATTACTGATGCACAGGTTAAAACAGCACTGTCCAAGGTCAAGAATACATCTTCTATGGGACCCGACAATATCCCTGGCTGTGTTCTACATGAACTACAGAGTAAACTGACAACTCAACTGTGTGCTCTGTTCAATCACGGCCACACCTCAGGCTTTATCCCTACCGAATGGCGCACTACTACAGTCATCCCTCTCCACAAAGAAGTAGCGACTACAGACCCTGGGAACTATCGTCCTATTAGCCTGACAAGTCTGATATGCAAAGCTATAGAATGCATCATCATGGACTTAATAAACAAGGATATAGGGAATCTCCAAACTCTGGATCCCACACAGTTTGGTTTTGTGAAGGGTAGATCATGCTTGCTCAACCTGGTCAACTTCTTTCAGTCAGTCATGGATGAAGGTAAGGTGGTTCATACGGCCTACCTTGATCTGGCCAGGGCCTTTGATACCATTCCCCACTCAGGAATCATAGAAAAACTCACTAAGCTAGGCATCAACCCCTATATCATTACATGGGTTGCAAACTGGCTCACAAATAGAACCCACAGTGTGAAAGTATCTGACTCCAAGTCAGACTGCCGCCCAGTCACGAGTGGAGTCCCACAGGGTTCGGTTCTGGGTCCTCTCCTGTTTGGTATCTACTTCTCTGAAGTCCAGGCCAACACGAATGAACTCTGGCTGACAAAGTTCACAGACGATTGCAAGTTAGGAGCCATAATTAACTCCCCAAGTGATGTTGACATCCTACAGAAAGGCCTCACTGAGACCAACGACTGGTGTCAGAACCATAGCCTTAAGTTCAATGCCAAAAAATGTGTCGTCATCCCCTTTGGGAAAAACCAGGTTCTCATGAATTATGCCATCGATAGTAGTCCACTGAACACAAAAAGCGTCATAAGAGATCTGGGAACACAGGTTGAAAGCAACCTCTCTTGACCACCACATTACCATTATGGTCAGAAAGTCCTTCTGTGTGGCACAGCTCATTACTAAGGGTTTTGCATCCAGGAAGAAAGAGGTCATTGTCTGTCTCTACTCTTCCCTCATTAGGCCAGTCATTGAGTACAATGCCCTATTTGGCATGTACCTCACTAGACACCTGCAACAACTGGAAATGCCACAAAATTGCCTCACAAAGAAGATCCTAGGCCTTAAATACTTGTCCTATATGGACAGATTCAAAAAACTCCAGCTATTCTCTGTCTCATATCGCCTACTTAGAGGCGATCTCTGCTTGACTTACAAAGCCATGCCTGACTCAGCTCTGTTAGAAATGCTACATCTAAAGAAATCCCAATCCCTCCCCACTACACACTCCAGAAACCTCAACCTCATTACCACAATCAACAGAACAAGCTGGAGGGACAGGTTCATAACCCAGAGACTGTCCATGCTATGGAACAGACTTCCCATACATATCAAGCGGAGTGCCTCACTGACCTTCATCAAGAGAAATATTGATGAGTGGATGGGAAATAGAAAATTCACCCTGGGGATCACTCAAGTGGCTCTACTCGACAGAGGCACTGGGAACTAAGGTCGGGTGGCATGACGCCAGGGTAATCCTATGTGCTAGACTTGCAAAGGCTCCAGGACCATTAGCCTAGTACACACCTATGAACCTGTAAGATGGTTATGGACCGCTGGAAAGAACTACTAGAATATTTGGAAGAGAGGGAATCTACGAAGTAATCTAGAGGTCCTTCAACAGATGGACATAAATTAAGGGGCAAGGTATAGTAGTGTGCTAAATGCAATCAAAGGTTAAAGTAAGTAGACCTGCTCCCTTCTTCTACTGTTAAAGAAATGTAACTTCGCCCGGTAAGTGCTGCACTTCCTTCAGGCTTGCTGCCACATGTATAACTGCTTTTTTAGCTCTGATCTGAATTCGTTTTAAACTGTTGTCTGCTTTTTTTACTGTCTGACAAAAGAATGCTCTGCGAGCAGGTTACAAAGCAGTTTATGTAACGTTCTGAACGCTCACTAATTCCTTCACTTTAAATTGAATTATACACTTCATTCAGGGTGCTGCCACATGTTTAAATGCTTATTAGCTCGGTTATGACTTTGTATTAAACTGTTTTCTGCAATTATTTACTGTCAGACAAGGGAATGCTCTGCGAGCAAGTCACTGAGCGGTTTTGTCATGTTCTGAATGCTCGCTAATTCCAACACTTTAAATTGAACTATTCACTCCACTCTGGCTTGCTGCCACATGTTTAATTGCTTGCTAGCTCTTGTTTGATTTATTTAAACTGTTTTCTACAATTTCTAACTGAATATTGGAGGAAGAAATATGCAGCTGCATTCCAAGAAGGCAAATTTTCTTTAGCGTTATTATGAACCTGGATTATTAGTTGAAATATGTCTCCTTTGACAAAAAGCCACTCTACAGGTTTTAGTTGAATTACCCAAAAGCATAACTATAAGAGACCCTTTTCATTTTATGTGCATCTAATTGTGATGTGCGTATGGGTTTCTTGAATAAAGCAAATTTTGTTATTCATTCAGGGAATGCTCTGTGAGTAGATTACTGAGCGTTTTTTATGTTGTGAACGCTCACTAAGTCAAACACTTTGAACGGAACTATTTCCAGCTATGCTTACTATTTAGAAAAGGAATGCTAAGCAAGTGAGTTCAGAGTGGTACTTTGTAATGTTCTGAACACTCGCTAACCAATGTTTTCAGAAAACTGAATGTTGTTTTATGGTGAAATGCTTATATGCTATATGGTATTTCCCTGTAGAACCTAACAGCCTGTATAAGTTTTACAGTTAACAGCTTGAATTATTTGCCTCTTTTTATCCTCTCTTTCCCTACTCTCCCTGTTCTCACTGCTAAAGCCAACTGTGTGTATCTATGAATTCCCTACTCAGCTAATGCTTGTGTTGTTCTGCTCTTTCCTTACAGCTGTCCGTGCTGCATTATACCCTAACCACTACAGATGAGAAAACCTACCCTTTAAGGATATCCACTACAGGACTCTGCTAAAGCCTGCTGGGGGGCTTGCAATCAGATAGCCCCCCTCAAGAATTAATTAAAGTGTATGTACTGCTGCATTTTTGTAACATAAGTGCTACTAGTATTTAAACTTATCATAGTGCCTGTACTTTATATGTTTTGCCACTAGATGGCACTGCTCACCCACTAAAGTATTAAGACCAATTCATTTCCTTTTTTGTGTTCTCTTCCGTAGCTATCCCCCAATCTCTTAGCATATTTTCCCCATTGGCCTGCTTTGTCCTGTGCATAGTTCAATTACCTACCCCCCGACTCCCAAGCCTTGACTCACCTTTGCTGTTCCTACTTCTTACAAGCTCCCACATTCTAGTTACAGCTGGCTGACTGGTTTCTGCCAGCCACCATCTCTGCAGCTCTTCCTGCACTATTCACCCTAAGGGCTCACTCTGTTCCCCTACCCTGCCCCCAATTTCCACCTGCCCCCACTACTCCTACATTTATTTCTGCACCAAAACCCCTCACTCTCTCAATCACCAATCATCTCCACTCTCCCTCTCACAATCAACCAATCATCTCCACTAACTAACCACTCCCTCTTCAACTCCATCTTCCAATCACAACCGCTCCAACCCCCCCCATCAAAGTTCCTATAAACTTCTTCTCTACTTCATCTATATACTTATTCTATCTGCCCTACTCATGTTTGCCACTAAAATACTCATATACACCTCCACCATGACTTGTCTTCTAGCTCAAACATTTCTCACCCCATCTATCTGCATTTTATTCTTACTCCCTTTATACCATGCTACCTCCTACTCTTTTGACCACCTCCACCCCTCCTTCCTATCCAACCCCCACACTCCCAACCCTCTTCCTCATCCCACTAAAAAATTTTCCACAACATATCCGCCTCCCTAGTTCAACCCAACCTACTCCATCATTTCTAATTAAAAGTTTTCCCCCTCCCAACTACATACTACAAACCTAAACTAATTCCTTACTGTCCACAAATATTAAAGACCAAATAAAAAATGTCACTACCCTACCACAACTACCTCTGTTTAGCAGGGGACATACATCCAAATTCTGGCCCAAATACTTCCTCTAGTCCCAATCCCCCTGTTACAAGCAATAAAACCAACCACAAATACCTCAAATTCTTCACCATGAATGCCCAAAGTCTAAGAAACAAAGTAGCCCACTTTCATGCCTGGCTTAACCACAACCTACCCGACATTGTAGCCATCTCAGAAACCTGTTTAAACCCCATATTTTTGACTCTGAAATCCTCCCTCCTGAATTCCAATCCCTGAGACATGACCGCTTAAATAGGAAAGGGGGTGGGGTAGCCTTAATCTACTCTAACTTGCTGTCCATATCTCCCTATCCCAACCCTATCCCTCCATTCAACAATGCAGAACTAGTAATAGGCCTACTAAAACTAAATAAGCACAAAAGCATTTGTATCATTGCCCTCTACATCCACCCTGGTAATAACATCACCACTCTTGAAGAAATCCTCCTCTGCACTTCTACCAATATTAAGCTAGAGACCTTCATACTTGGAGATGTAAATATCGACTGGAATAAAATCAACAACCCAAATCCTACCATATCCATCAATTTATATAACTATACCCAACTAACTAACTCCATCACCTGACTCAACAAAACAAACCCCCAGGTACCACTCTAGACTGGATCCTAGTATCTTACCCTACTAAAAACCCTGGCATTATTCCTGACCCTATAGGAGACCACTGGCGATATTTAATCCACAGAGATACCCACTCCACTCCTCACCTACACCAACATACCCACACTCGTAACCTCATAAACTTTAACCCCACAACATTCTCTGACACCCTAAAACAAACAAACTGGAACCCGCTAAAAACTCTACCACTCGACAATACCGTCAAATTCTTCAACTCAACCTTCTTAAGTATCTTCAACTTTCTAGCTCCACCAAGAACAAAAAGGGTAAAAACCAAGACCGCCCCTTGGCTAACCAAATACACCAAAAAGCTTATGTTACAAAGAGATAAATTTTGGAAAACATACCATAAAAATAAGCAGCCAGAAACTCTTTTTAAATATAAACAACCCCACAACCTCATTAAAAGACAAATCATTAGAGATAAAAAGTCCTACTATATTAAACTCCAGTCTAACCAATCAAATAACCCCAAACATTTCTGAAATTCCATTAATTCTCTTCTCAAACCAGGCACCAAAAATAACCCCTGCCCTGACTCCAGAAAATCTGATCCTGAAATAGCCTCCCTATTCAACTCCTTCTTCACCAACTCCATAGCAGAGCTGACCAAGACCTTCCCTAACAACAACCCTTCCCCTCAACCTATCCAATCTTCCACACCCCCTACACAATCCTCTGCCCCCAATACCCCCAGTATTTGAACTCAAACCCATCTCAACCTCCCACATAAAAAACTACTCTCTAAATTAAAACCATGCTCCAATGCTCCTGACAATATCCCATCTTCCTACATAAAAATAGCTGCAGATGGTATCTCTCTCCCCGTCAGCATCTTGATCAATAGATCCATGCAGGAATCTTGAGTGCCCAAATTATGGCGTGCTGCCTTTATCCTATCTCTCCATAAAGGAGGCAAAAACAATAGCATCTCTAACTTCTGCCCTGTAGCTATCCTCTCCCCAGTCTCAAAACTAGAAAAATGCATCCACCTACAGCTTATGCCTTTCCTAGCCAATTACCAACTAATTACTCCAACCCAACATGGTTTCCAACCTGGACATAATACTATCACCGCCCTTCTCTCTTTCTTAGACACAGTAAATCTTGCCCATGATTCTGGAAAAATTGTTTCTACTGTTCTACTTGATTTGTCCAAAGCATTCAATACTATCTCCCACACCCACCTTTCTAGCCTCCATCTCTCCCACAATTCTTTATCCTGGTTCTCAAGCTGCCTCTCTGACAGGTCTCAAGCCGTGAAATGGGGGAAAGGCACCTCAACCTTCCTTCCTATCCCCACTGGGGTACCCCAGGGATCCATACTTGGTCCAATGTTGTTCAATATCTTTATTAATGGGTTCCACAAAGTCATACCCAATACCACAATTGTACAATATGCAGATGATTCAACTTTAGTCTGCTGCACCTCCAACCTCTCTGAGATTCAAAAAGTGACCCAAACTGCTTTCTCCTCCACCAAAAAATGGATGCTCCAAAACCAGCTCTCACTAAATGCCAACAAATTCAAAATACTATTATTCTCTCCTTCTAAAGCCTCCCCTCTTGATAAAAATGAATTCCAAATTTATAGCCAAAACAACGCTGCAATAGAGATTGTTCCCTTTGCTAAACTACTCGGGGTAACTATTGATGAACACCTAAAATTCGACACTCACATCCAGCAAAACATTAAGAAAACTCATGCAAAACTTGGTATGCTATACAGAAACTTCCACTTTCTTTCTCCTCCCACCAGACAAACTCTTGCCACTACCTATCTACTCCCCTCATTTTTGTATGGTGCTCCTCTTCTAACAAACGTATCTGCCTCTCTCTCCTCTAAACTGGAAGTCTGTTATAATAAGATTTCTAAATTTGCCACCAAAGCCAAATTCTCCTCCCATCATTGTACTGCCCTTCATTTGTTAAATTGGCTTGAACTCTCCAACCATCTAGACTTATCTCCAAATTACTACAGCCCACAGACTAATTTTTCAACCTACTAAGTGCCTGGCACTAACCAATATTCCCCAACTTTTCACCCCACTGAGAACTCTGAGATCGACTCACCAAAACCTAATCACTGTCCGCAAACCCAATTGTCCTGCTGGTCAGCTTCTGCTATCGTTTTCATTAGCTAAAAAATGGAATTATCTTCCTTCCTTTCCAAGGACTTGTGAAAGCTTTGAGACCTTTAAAACTCTGCTACACTCCTACCTTTCCTCTAACAGGAAATGCAACTGTTCTGTCCCCACATAACCTAGTACTCTTTCTTCCCCTTAAACTATTGTCTAACTCTGAGCACAAGCTAACTTTACTTAAATGTAAATATTGTAAATATCACAACTGTACCGCTTACTAATAACCTCTAACACCTTCTCTCTATTTCTCTTCTTAATCTTTTTCCCCCTCACAATTAAGTTTCTGTTGCCTTCCTAAATTTTAGATACCATATAATCAAGGAAATTATTCCGGTTCTTTAGCTTAAAATAGAATTGTAACCATGATTTCTCTACTATGATTTATCTGTAACTACACTATGTAATGCCATCCTAAATATTTTGATACTATGTAACCAAAGAATTTATTTTTGTTCTCTAGCGCAAAATGATAATTGTGTTTTCTTTACTATGATTGTATCTTTAAATACACTATGTAATCCGGAGCTTTTCTCCCCGGGCCTCCACTGAAAATGGGCTCCCTGAGCCCAGTGGACCTCCCCAGTCATCAAACTGGAAATAAATAAATAAAATAACTTAATGCAGTGAAAACTTAAAGTAATGTGTCTTCTTTCTCTAATGTCTCTTTCTTCAAACATGGAAGACACTTGAACATAGTAGATTCCCTTAAAGGATTAAGATGTTTATTTTATATCAAAGTCTGTGTTCTTTCCTCATCACATTACATAGTACATGTGCTCAGTTCCTTGCTCTCTATATGAGTTAGTCTTGGTAAGACAGCACTGTAAGGTATTGGACTCTACATGAAAGAATTGGCGTTAAGAGGATTAGACAAATGAGCACTGCTTTGTTTGCCTTTGAGCAACTCCAGTTATACCCAATTAGGCTTTATAGTCTATTATTAATAAACTATGAGTACAGGTATAATCACTGGCTCCCCAGAGATCCACACAACATAATCATTGTCCAGTGCCTTACAGTGCTATCTTACTTCACCAGCAATAACAATGTTTGCTAAAGCTACTACATCCATTTCACATATGGATAGTACTTATCAGGGAGAAGCTAATAATACTTTTCACTGCCACAACCTTATCCCACTTTTGCCATAACTCATTGCCACCAGCCAGACCAATGTGGCAGACCAGGTTACAAATGACTGTGCTCTTTTAAAATGAGTAACTATAGTAATGTATCTTATGATAATAATAACTACGTCACTGCTGTATTCAAGATGTGGATACTAGCAGTGTAAATTCACCAGTTTAGTGCAATTGCTTCAAATACATTAATAAATAACAAGTCACAAACTTTTGAGAAAGGATAATGCAATTCTTTACTTAAAAACAACCAATACACTTTGAAAATTAAATATTCAAATGCATATATTACTGTACAAATAAATGAAAAAGTAGGCTTTGAACAGACAGATCTTATAAAAATAATACTGTCTAATAGCTAGCTGATTGTATCATGGTCGATAAGTGAAGAATACTGTAGCCTATGTACCTCTGACTTTTATGACAATTCAGCTTTTGCAAAATACGAATAGGCCAAACATATGAACATGAGCTCAGTAACCCTGGAAAGTAGGCTATCTCACTTTTTATTTGCACTATATGTAAAATGTATTTGCTGCCAGTATTCATAAATATTTGTAGACACTTCAAGAGGAAAGCACAGAGTGACATAAACAGTTTTTCAAGGATACATAGGTTGTTACTAGGCTATCAACCACTAGGACCCTTACAAGCCTAGCCACGCATCTCAAACCATTTGGGTCTTGAGTATCAAAGGGTCTATATGGGGGGGGGGGGCAAATTAGTAGGGAGGTAACAACTAAATATTTGTAGAGGGAGTTAATTAGGATAATACCTTTCTTACTGACAGCCTATGTCCATAATGGACATGGTGGCTAGACTGGGGGTAAATTTACGATTTCCCATCCTATTTTCAAGGTTTTGTTTGAAAAAGGTCAGGTAAGAACTCTGTTTTACATGGATGGGGAGACTAGTCCATAGTGCAGGGATTCCTTGGAACACATATCTGTCTCTCCAGCATGTTCTGTTTATATCACAAGTGAAGTTTAGATTCCTGGATCTAGTGTTCCAGGTGCTATTTATTTTGCACATGTGCAACAGCTCCATCAGGGATGGGACTGACGAAGCCCTGTAAGCTAGGCAAAGATCCCCTCTCAACAGCCTATAGGAGACTGAATACAGAGACAGAGCTTTTAGACAATCAGTGTAAGACAGGGCATTCATGCCTTGAATTCTCCTGTTGAGAAACCTTTGTGGGAGTTCCAACTGTTGCAAGTGTCTGGGTAGATACATGCTAAAGGGGGCATTGTATTCAATGACTGGTCTGATAGTGGCCAAGTAGAGTGGTACTTTAACTTCCTTGGACTTTGATGTCATGCCATTACCTATAAGTCAGGAAACCTAGAATGATTTTCTTACTAACTTGGTTATGTGTGTCTACATATGTTCCCAGATCCCTTACTACTGGATCGGCACTTGGGAGTTTTATGGATGCAGTGATTAACTTGGGTTGACAGTTTCCCAAAGGGCATTATAATGCATTTTTGGCACTGATTTTTAGGTCATGGCTTTGGCACCAATCATTTGTCTGTGTTGAACCCACTTGCAAGATGTTGGTGGCTTAGGGGAATCAATAATAGCTCCCGGTTTACAGTCATCTGTGAATTTGAATGTTAGCCTTGACTTCTGACAAGTAGATGCCAAGCGGGAGCAGATCCAGGACAGAGCCCTGGGGTACTCTGTTAGTGACTGCTCTCTTGATGGATGTTGTCTCAGCAATTCTGATTTCTCTGGTCCTGTCTGTGAGCCATCTGGTAATACAGTGAGTTATGTAAACATTTACGCCTTGCTCAAATAGTTTGTGTAGAAGAAAGTGACAGTATTTGAAGACTCCGTAGAGGGGTGTCCTAGAATTAATCAGTATTGAGAAATGTTCCATTAGTACAGCACATTTAGAAAAAAAATCCTTCTTTCATTAGGTGAAGAGGTCCTGACCCCTTTACTTCTTTGCTGGATTATAGTTTAAAATCTAAAAAAAAACTTCTCCTGAAAGCAGAATGACTTACACAACAGAAAGTTTTGTCTAAAATCTACAACAATCACTGATTTCCAATCCCATTTATTTGTAAATAGTGCAAATGTTCTCATTTGACCAAAAATAGAATAGTCTCTGTTGATTATGCACTCTCACAAAGCTGTAGGCAGGCTGCCTAATGTCATGAGCAATACTCCTATTTAGTACTCCCTGTCAGTATATTTGAGGAAAAAGATTTCCTCAGACTTGATGATTAAAAAAAACAGCAAAATCGTCTTCAGTTGAGCAAAGAACTGTTATCTATATAACAGAATGGCTCATACATTGCTCTAGCAATACCTCTACAGAAAAAAAAAAAAGATCTTCACTAGGCTGGACAAAGTTGATATACTATGTCTAACACTTTCATAAACTATAGTAAAGAGCTCTATTAATCCCTTGCTACAGTTTTTAACACAGAAGCACTGGCTGACTGCAAAAATGTACCTCCTGTATACCCACAATACAAAAAAAGTGAGGAACATACCATGTTACACACCATGAAGCACACATCATGAAGCACTTTTGTTAAACAGAAAGTTAAATAAAAGCGATGTAATCATCATAACAATAGATCTGACTTGTCTCTTTCTGTTCTTCCTCAACTTGTGGCTGTTCAGATCCAAGTTTGATCCAACTCTGGACACTTTCAAGCTTTTGGATCTGGAGCTCAGGCTCCTCCCCTTGCCCATAACCCTCATGTTAACTGAAATACCCCAGACTAAGTTTGTCCCAGGAAAGAAAGGCAAGTATACAGTGCCTAAGACAGAGATAAGCAATAAAAACAGCTGCAAAACTAAGTCTTGATAAAGAACCTCTAGCAGCCAAGGCTAAATCAGTCACAAAAGTCCAGTGACTAGGATGCCTAATGCCATAAAACACACGGAAGTGGGAAGGAGGATGGGGCATTGAGTATGGATGGAAACAGGCAATACAGATCTATCACTATGGTGAGTACATATCTTTCATATCTGATTTTGTCTTTACTCAATGTATGGCACAGAGTCCCCAGCTACTGTAAATTTTGGGCGGTCTATGGAAGGATATTCTGGAGCACAGCCAAGTCAAAGACGCTCTTGGTCTAGACTGTATGTCCAATTTATAATGTGAAATGAAGATATGGGCCTTAGACCAAGTAGCTGCTGCATAGATGTCATCAAGAGGCACCCTGGAAAACACTCAAACAACCAATGGCAGAGTGTACCCTTGCATAATCCCTTTCCCATTTTAACAGGAGAATAACAGAAACATACTGATTAGTTTCCCTGAAAGCTCCGTTCAAATGCAAATATAATCTTAACTGATGGTAAACATCTACTAAGGGTAATATGTATTCACCGTTATTTGAAACTTTTGGAAAGAACACAAGAATATTTATGGATTGGTTGATAGTGGATACAGAAGACATCTATGGAAGAAAAGAAGGGTTGGTTCTCAGACAACTCTGTCTTTGTGAAAAAAAGTATAGAGGTTTTGTAGGCATGGCACTGTGCTCAGAAATTCACCTAGCAGAAGTACACCAACTAAGAAAAGAGTTTTCCATGATAAACATTTTAAATCAACTTTGGCAGATGGAATGAATGGGGGGCTTGCAGTAAAATGGTAATACCCCAAGAAGGAACTAGGTCTCCAAGCAGGGGGATGGGGTGTGATAGGAAGGTTCCTCTAAGAAAGGCTTTACACAGCCTTAAGTATACAATGGGCATGTGATTCTTGCCAATGTGAAAAGAAGATATGACTGCTAATTGTATTCTGACAGTCGAATAGCTGGCACCATTCCAGAAAAGATCAGCCAAGAATTCTAAGACTGTTCGAAGGGGGCCAAAAAATTATCAAGATTGTTCTGAATTGCCCAGATAGAAAGCGTTATCCATTTGCTTTTGTAAATCTTACATGTAGAAGATTTCTGGGAAGATGTTAGAATATGAACAACAGAGGATGAAAACCTGGACTGTCTAACTATCACTGGAATTGGAGAAACCATGCAGTCAATTTGAGGGAATGAATGTCCAAGCGAGGCAGATGAGATACTAGATCTGGAGCTGAAACCAGCACTCAGGAAGGGTATAATAGACAAGGCCAGATGAAGGGGAACCATACCTGCTGAGGTCAGTAAGGGGCTATGAGGATGACCATGATCTTCTTCATCAGTGCCTTCTGTAAAAATTTTGGAATAGGAGGGATGGGAGGGAAAGCATAAAGGCGTCCTAGGGGCCAACTGTGGGACAGAGCATCTTTCAATGACTCCCCCTCCTGGGAGATCACAGCAAAGAACTTGCTGCAATTGGTGTTGTGGGGGATGCAAAGATATCACAGCAAGGTCAGCCCCAACAGCTGAATATCTGCTCCATAACAACTGGATTGAGGTACCACTCATTAGGGAAGCATACAGACCTGCTCACCTTGTCCACTAGCACACTGGAGTTGTCTGGAATTTACACTGGTATTAGAAAGCAGTGAGAAGATATCACCCATTGCCACACTCTCGCGGCCTGTCAGCATAATGGATAAGATCTGATTCCTCCCTGTTTGTTAAAGTACCAGACAACTGCCATGTTGTCTGTCTGGACAGATATCAAATCTAATGGGAGAATGTCCTGAAAGGACTGCAGTGCTAGAAGGACCACTTTTATCTCCAGACTAATGTGAAGACTGGCCTCTGACTATGGCCATGTATCTTGGACCGTCTTTTCCGGCTAATGCCCCCCATCCCAAATGGGAACTGTCAGTGGTCACTCTGGGCTGGGAGGGAGGAGGTCTGAAAGGACGTCCCTGTGAAACATGCAGCGATTCCAAACACCATCAGAGATCTGTTTTGCAAATCTCCATTAAAGATACTTGGAAGACCATGGGTTGCTGTCTTACTGAGCTGAAATGGTCCTCGCAAGTAAGGCAAGTGCACAGGCCCAATTAACTTTAACTAAAAGCAAAATCTGTGTGGGGTGGAAGGGTTTTTGGCCCTGCCCTTTTGGTGTTTATGGCTAAATAAAATTGAGTTATCTAAACCACATTTAGTGCTGGCCTCTATTTTTGCAATTACTGTCCTACTGACCATTAGACTGCAACAGTCCACTGCAGAGCTCTCATGTAGTACCTGGCTAGGATAACCAGGGTGATTAAAGCTGCCATGGATGCCAAGAGGCAAAGGATCATAATATAGATGTTTATATATACTATAATAGTGTAATATATTGAATAGATCAAAACATTAAGTGATTAGAAGCACATGCACACAAAAACTGAGAAAGCCCTCCTTTCAGGTACTGTTAAAATCATACATGTGAAAGGACACATAGTTTGAGTAATCCAACTTATGCAAACATTTTAATTGTTTGACTATCTATTTTTCAAAATTTCAGATCTTAGGACTTTCTTTAATACCTTACTAGTATATTGCACCATCATTTAGTATTTGCACATTTATGTGTGTATAGTTAGTTAACTCATATTCAGCTATGACCTTGTTATAAAACAAATGCAATAATGTATCTGCTAATTAAACCACATAAGTAATACAATGTAGTAGTATATCTCATTCAAGCCTATAGACCTGCATAGCTCTGTAGTAAATAAACTTCAGAAAAATAGAAGTTATGTACTTACCATAACGTTCCATGTGAGTTGTTTATCTCGGCTTTATTCTCACTGATGGGTTTGGAGCCGATCCTCAGCTCTGACATGGCCGATAGCAAGCTCAAGTTTTGCCAGTAGTTCGAGACCAGCCCCTTATCCCACAATGCACTGCTTGCTGCGAATAATAGTCTATATATATATATATATATATATATATATATATATATATATATACATATATACAACCTATACATACTCTCTTATATATATCTACGAAGAACAGTTCCCCAAGGGAAAGAAGAAATATTGAATAACCAGGATGGCACTAGCCTCTAAGTCAACAGTCAGCCAGGATGGGGAAGGATGGAGGGACGTGAGAATACAGGCGAGATAAACAACTCACATGGAACGTTATGGTAAGTACATAACTTCTATATGTGAAGTTGTTAAATCTCGCCGTTTATTCTCACTGATGGGTGGCGTCCCTAGCACCCTTAACCCTGGATGGCTCATGGGAGTATGTTCTTCAGTACTATAGAACCAAAGGAAGACCTGTCCCTAGAAGCCTTATCTACTTTGTAATGTGTCATAAAGGTATGAGGCTTAGACCAAGTGGCTACAGTGCAAATATCATCAAGGGGCTTGAAGTTCTGACACTCTGCAGGCAGACGTAATGGCCACAAGAAAAATTGTTTTCCAAGATAAGAATTTTAAAGCTCAAGAAAAAGCTGGTTCAAAGGGAGGAAGAATAAGTTGAGACAGCATAAGGTTTAAATTCCAGGAATAAAAGGGAATTTTGATCGGAGGTCTCATATGAAGAACGCCTTTAAGGAAGGTTTTGGATAATTTATATTTGAGCCATCAAGACCAAGGTAAAAATTTGAGATAGCAGCTAACTGAACTGGAACTGTAGCAGCTGCTGCCCCTTCCTTAAAAATTTTTGTCAAAAATTCCAAAATGGAAGATAGCGGAGCTCGAAAAGGGTTAATGTTCTGCACGTTGGCCCACATTGAGAACCTTTTCCATTTACTGCAATATAGTTTCCTGGTAGATGGCTTGTGAGAAGACAAGAGAATCTGTCTTGTATCTTCTGAAATTGAATGAAGCCTGGCAATTAGGGGAAGTGGATTAGCCAAGCAGTCAGTTTCAGGGACTGCAGAGAAGGATGAAGGTCCCCTGACGGGTGCGTCAGAAGGTCCGGAACTGGGTCCAGGATCCATGGATCCTCCAACAGATGATGGTGGAGAAACAGAAACCAAATCTGTCTTGGCCAGTAGGGGGCTATGAGTATAACCTTCCTTCCCAGTGATTTTGCTTTCTGTAAAAATCTGGGTATTAATGGGAAGGGTGGAAATGCATAAAGGAGACCTGGGGGCCAATCGTGTAACAGTGCATCTCTCGGGGGATGACCTGGAGGTGGTATCAGGGCAAAGTAGCTTATGCATTTTGAATTGAAGTGGCTGGCAAAAAGGTCACAGGAAGGCTGGCCCCATTTGCAGAAAATCAACTCCGCAACCTGTTGTTTGAGAGACCACTGCCCTGCTTAGCTTGTCCGCTATGACGTTGGATTTCCCCGGGATGTGCATTGCTAACAGAAAACACTCGGATGACACAGCCCATTGCCAAACCCTGAGGGCTTCTCGACAAAGGGGGTAAGACTTGGTTCCGCCTTGCTTGTTCAAGTACCAGACAACTGACATGTTGTCGGTCTGAATTGCAATAGTCCCTAGAGGTTGAGAGTCCTGAAGGTACTGCAATGCTAGAAGTACCGCTCTCAGCTCTAGAACATAGATAGCAGATGTGATTCTTGATCTGTCCATGTGCCTTGGGCAGTCTTTCCCTGAAAATGCCCCCCCCCACCCTATCAGGGAAGCGTCCATGGTCACAGTGACTACTGGGGGAGGGGGAACAAAGGGTCTTCCTATTGTAACATGAAGAGACGTCAACCACCACCGAAGGTCTCTCCTGCAAGAATCCGTGATAAGAATCATGTGGTGCATTGGTAGTTTCTGGTAAGACCCCTGAGCGAAGAGGAGCCATTGAAGGAGTCGCATATGCATCCTTGCGAGTGGTATAGCCAGGATTGCTGCCGCCATCCAACCTAGTACTTTCAGTACCTCCGCTGCTGTAGCTTTGTTCTTTGATGCCAGTGAGCTGACGTTTTGATGGAGAAGAGAGACTCTTTCGAAAGGGAGATGTAGAGTGGTGGTTGAGGTATCCAACTCTGTTCCTATAAAAACGGTATGCTGAGATGGCGATAAGGCAGACTTTTCGAAGTTGATCGTAATGCCTAATTGATGACAGAGTGTCAGAGTGTATTGTGTTGCCTGAGTCAATTGATGCCTGGTGGTAGCAGTGAGGAGCCAATCGTCTAAGTATGGAAACACCTGGAATCCTAGATGCCTCAGGTGAGTCGTGACCACTGCCATACATTTGGTGAACACTCTGGGGACTGAAGTGAGACCAAAGGGCAGGGCTCGAAACTGGCAATGATTGGCTCCCAGCCAGAAGAGCAGATGATCTCGAGCATCTGTCCATCTTTATGTGATAGTACGCGTCCTTGAGATCTATGGAGCACATCCAATCACCTTTCCCTAAAAAGTGAAGAATGGACTGAAGCGTGACCATTCAGAACTTCTCTTTCTTTACGAAGTTGTTGAGTCTGTTGAGGTCCAAGATAGCTCTCCAGTCCCATGTTTTCTTTGGTACCAAAAAGAATCTTGAGTAAATTCCGAATCCGACTTGGTCTGCTGGGACTGGTTGGATGACTCTTTTTTCTAGCAATTTTTGGACCTCTACAATTGCTTGTTCCCTGAGATTGGGTGGAACATCTGGGATTTTTTTGATAGGAATGGGTGGGGTAAAGAACGGTATGAAATATCCTCTGGAAATGATGCTTTGTACCCAAGTATCTGATGTTATGTTTAGCCAGGCTTCTGGGTACAAAGACAAGTGACCCCCGACTGCCTCCAGAGCCAAACATTCGGGCCCCCTTTCAGGGGCGCTGGCAGGACTGACCGAAGAACTGACCCTTGTCACCCTGTTGCTGCAGACCCCCTCTGCCACGGGGGTGGCGTCTTCCATTATAACCCCTTCCTCTGCCTCTAGAGGGGGTTTCACCATATGTGTCCTGAAAGGCTGCCTGAGTTTTTCAGAACCAGATTTTTCCTCCCCTAGTGCCCTTGGGGTAGGGCCAAGTAGGAGTGGAAAAACGGACCCCAACGGCAGATAAGGTCTTGCTTTCCTGCTCACACCTGGTTAAAGTTTCCTTTACTTTGGGCCCAAACAATGATGAGCAATCGAATGGGGTATTAATAAAAGAAGACTTGAAGGGTTCCGCAAAGGAACAGAGAAGCATCCAGGCTTGTCTGCAAAGAGCAATGCCCGAACTAGCGGCTCTACTCAAACCATCAGCTGCATAGGATATGAGACGCATGGACGAGTTCACTACGGAGTTTAGGGTAGTGAGCTGGGCGTTTACTTTGTCGGCCACTCCTACAGCTACTGTACCCTGGAGAGTATCTCCTAGCTCTCTCAGGAGATCTCTCTGTAGTCTTGTAGTTCAGTGATTGCAGAGAAAAGGTCGCTGAACTAAATATGCGCTTCCCATATCTATCCATAACCCTAGAATCTCTGTTAGGGGGATGGATAGAAGAGGATGTCTCAGATACTTCCTTTTTGGTGGCTGCAGCCACCACCATGGCATCCACAGGCACTCCTTTTGTCAAAAATGGCTTATCTACTGGGGCGGATATGAATTTGTTGGGTCTATAAGGGACAGGTTCCATGGCCTCCGGTGACTCCCATGCCTTACGAGAGATCAGTTCCATGAGCTCGTCATAAGGCGGAGACACCCAAGAAGTGGAAGGTTGAGACCCAAAAGCCTTCAAGAGCACAGACTCATCCTCAGTAGGGGTCTTGGACTGCCAATCGCCCCTCTGACTAAGGATCTCTAGTATCTCTGCAAAGGAGATATCCTCAGAGGAGGATCGAGGGGACCCTTCTGACTCATCTAAGTCCATGTCAGATGTCAAAGACTCCTGTGGGGAGTCTAAGTGCCTCTTCTTGCACAGTCTCTTCCTGGGCACCTCCTCAGTGGGAGGATCTGGGGAGGTCTCAGAAGAGCAGGGGACACCCTGTGGGGGTATTTGAGGCTTGGGGTCTCTACGCTTAGAGGGGTCGGTAGATGCAGAAGTAGACACAGGAGCTTGAGGGGACAGGAAAAGATGAACCAATCCTGACATTTTATTTGGAGACAAAACTCTCCTCATAGCATCGAAGGCACCATGTCTCTGACGAGAAGGAGTGGACGGACCAGAGAGCACCATCAGATCCTCCCGCACCGAAACCCTGGGCTCTGAGTCTGAGGTAGGAGCCAAGCTCATCCGAGCCGAAGCCATGAGAGGAAGAGTCAGCACCGACAAGTTGGTGTGACTATCCTCCCCGGACCCGACGGGAGAGCATCGGCTCCTAGAGCCCTCGGTCGGCACCGAGGACATCCGAGTAGATGGAGCCGATAACCCCGGTGCGGGTATCGGCTCCAAGGGTTCGACCACCATCGATTCAACTTTCCTCGGCTCAGAGAGTCCAGTACAGCTTGAAGGAGGAGTAGACAAGTCCAGTTCCATGATCTTCGGCACCGACGAGCTAGTCGGGGCCGACAACAATTTGGCAAGTCCTGGTGCCTGTAAAAGCTTCTACACTAGCCGATCCATGTCCAAATCTGAAAGGCTGACTGAGGACTTAGCTGAGTGCACCGAAGGTGCTGACTGGAGCAGAGGTGAAGAAGGAACTTCAGAGACCAGTTCCAATACTGAGAGCTGGCTCCTAATCAAAGGTATACTCGGATCCGATGACTGTGGAACCGATGACTCTCCTTCTGAAACTTTAGCCTTTTTGGGGACCTTATCTGATGACTTGGATTTTGAGGATTTGGAGGACGTACTAGCACCTTCATGGCTACTCAAAACTTCCGAAAAAGATTGCTGTAGCAATCCCCTGTCTATAAGTTTCCTCCTTCTCTCCAAGTGGACTCTTGAAGAGAAGGAGTGACAAATGCTACATGTCTCTTGGAGGTGCTTAGCCCCCAGGCATAGACACATTGAATGTGTCCGTCAGTGACGGACATTTTCTGCCCACAATCTGGGCATTTTTTGAATCCCGATTTGGGATGGGATTTCTCCTTATCGTCTGACATACTGAAGAGAAAAACAGTAAATTAGATTCACAAACAACTAAGCCCAAACCGGGCACTATCCACAAAAGTATTATATATATATATATATATATATATATATATATATATATATATATATATATATATATATATATATAAAATACAAATATGTGGCTAAGAGGCCCACAGAAAAAGCCTAACTACTAAAGGGATTAATAGTAGCAAAAGGGGGCTAAAGGCCCATACAAACTAAGAAGCCAACAAGGCCCTAATTCTTAAACTATTTAACTATCTAAACTATCTAAATATAATGGAACTAACACACACTATATATATATATATATATATATATATATATATATATATATATATATATATATATATAAATAACAAAAAGAAAACTTTTTAAAGACTTGCTGCTAATTTGTTTCTAAAATGGTCCGAGCTAGCTGGATCACCGAAATCTCAATTGCCATGGCAAACTAGATCTGAGGTAATTCCAGCAGTGCACTGTGGGATAAGGGGCTGGTCTCGAGCTACTGGCAAACCTTGAGCTTGCTATCGGCCATGTCGGAGCCGAGGATCGGCTCCGAACCCATCAGTGAGCATAAACGGCGAGATTTAACAACTTCACATTACATATTTTCCCTGACAGATACATATGAGTGAATCATGAAAACAGCTGCTAAGACTTAGATGGTGAAGCATATGCAGAGACCTGATGTTTAATGAGAATGCACAGCATAATTTAAGTTTTCACTAGGAGAATACTTTTGTGAAGCACTCTACTGAACAGCTTTGGAACAGAAGACTGCAGGGATTGGCATATGATACTCAGAAATATCAGCTGAGAAATGTATTATTAAGGAAGAACCCTAGTGCGGCAGTAGTCAAGGTAAAGGATTTGATGTCAGTAAGAAGCAATACAATCTGGTTCTTAGTGTAGAGGTAAATACTTCTGCCTTGGTGTGGAAGGTGCATGGGTGTTCAAAGATCGTAAGTCATTCATAAATCTACAGACGGTGCAGTAGTTTTTGGAGTCTTTTGCAAATGAAGGAGGATCTGCCATCAGAACTGAAATTTTGTATTCTCCTTTCATAATGGAGTTTCCTGCCTCGGTTGCAAACAGATGGGAGATTATATGGACTGTAGCTATATGGCCTAAAGCTATGAAGTTCTTTAGTCAAACAATTACATAAATGATGTGAGGAAAAAATAAGTCATGCACTGAAAGAAAAAAAAACAGATATTTAAAGTGCTGTGTAGAAAGTAAGGTAAAGCACCCTGACATGGCTGAATAAAGAAGCGAGATAGAGAAAGATAATAAGAAAGGAGTCAGATGGAGCAGTGTTTTCAAGGATTCCGGAAAGTGTGAGTTATGACCAAGGTCAGCCTGTTGTTAATAGGTGTGTACTAGGTTAATGGCCCTGGAGCCTTTACAAGCCTAGCTCATAGAAGTGTCCTGGCATCGTGCTGCCCGATGTTAGTTCCCAGTGCCTTATCAAGCAGAGCCACTGGAGTGATCCCCAAAGTGAACTTTCTATCTCCCATCCACTCATCAAGATTTCTCTTGAAGAGGGCCCGTGAGGTGCTCTGCTTGACATGTATGGGAAGTTTATTCCAGAGCATGGGCAGTCTCTGGGTTATGAACCTGGCCCTCCAGCATGTATATCCATATGGTTACAGTTGCTAGTAATGTAGGTAATATGTGGTATGTCCTATACATCCGATACTGATTCAGAGCACAGAAAAAGGTAATAAAGTATGTTGTTTGCATGTGCATGTGGGTGCTTAATTAAGACTGAAGGTCTTGTGATATCTATTAACCTGATCAGTCCACTAGGCAGGTATACATTTTCAGGAGTGTCCCAGGAGCATCGTTTGCCTAAGAGAGATGCTCAAAGTCAAAATACTAGTTTAGGTAGTAGTCAAAATACTAGTTTAGGTAGTATGACAACAGCATCAACACCTGTTATTATACCAGCTGTCATTTAATACACTGTCTCATAGAACAGCATCAGCACCTGTTATTATACCAGCCGTCATTTAATACATTGTCTCATAGAACAGCATCAGCACCTGTTATTATACCAGCCGTCATTTAATACATTGTCTCATAGAACAGCATCAGCACCTGTTATTATACCAGCCGTCATTTAATACATTGTCTCATAGAACAGCATCAGCACCTGTTATACTAGCCGTCATTTAATACATTGTCTCATAGCACAGCATCAGCACCTGTTATTATACCAGCCGTCATTTAATACATTGTCTCATAGCACAAAAGGTGGAGACAAGATGGAAAATTCACTGAGACCATGAGGAGGTTGGGGCTGCATTGAGAAAGTATGTTTGAACATAACATCTTAGTACCATGAAAGGTCAGAGAAGAGGTTGCTAAATGTGGCAGATATAAGAAGAATAAAGTTACATAAGAATATGTAGAAATGATGTGAAGTTCATGGAATGTTGATCCAAGGGAAATATTTGTATGATTTCAGAATGTTGCAGTGTATGTTGATTTGAAAGGGTTTGCAACAGGAGCTGTTTGCAAAAATCCATATGAATTTTATACTTAGTTTATTTTATTTTACATTTTTAACCAGGGAAAAAACTAATCCCACTGGCTGTATTTCAATCTCAGCTTTGGATAAACATAATCAATACAAAGCATTATAAACAGAGTAAATAACAAAATGCAATATATACATTATATAAAGAGTGAATGTCAGAGTTGGTTTGAGGGTATAAATATATTCAGGCATTAAATACAGAGTAGAAATCAAAATTGACAAAGGCTTGTTTCACTTAATGTTCAGTACATATGGAGGCAGCAGGTAACAATATTTACTTGAAAAAGAATGAAAAAGGCCAGCTTCTGTCTGCGCTTCAATTTTCAGTTTTAACAGTAGAACAAAAACACCGCATTAACCTCATTTTGTAAAAGCTAGGAAGCCTTCTGGTGGAAAAGGGACACAACAGTTTCAGGTTAATCAATAATGATTTGACGTGGAAGATTATGACATCGTCATCCAGATAAAACACTTGTCCCTCTACAATAGATATGGTGGTAAGAAAATTAGTAGTATTTAATTATTTTACTTGATGTTTGTAATCGGACCAGTGAACTATTCCAAGGCTCTTTTTAGTCAACACCTGGGCAAAGCTGGCAATGACAATGCACAAATAAAAGGAAAAAAATACACAGTAAGATGCAAACACATTAAACAACAGATATGGCATAAAGTATACTGAGTTAATAATAAAGTATGTAATACACAACACAGTAGTTGCAACGAAAGAAGGCATCAGACATATACAAAAAATAAATAAATAAATAAAAACCCAATTGTGATCAACTTATTTTGAGAAGTATAACTTGTTAGTGTAAAAGTTGGTTTGTAAGAACATCACAAGAGACCATAAAGAAGCATTGTGTTGTGCTATAAAGAATACAGTACAGTACATGGAGAGAAATTGTCATAACAGAAAATATAATGCAAAGAATAATACTAAAAATTAGGCATAAGCTTAGTAAAAAATAATTTAGCTATGTACAGAGCTAGACCTCTGCCTCCTCTCCCATTAGCATATTATGTTCCCAGTATGGAGCTAGAGAGATGATTTGAAGTGAGAAGAGGAGGTGGCTACACAAGAAACGAGGGGTATTTAAGCAATAACTGACGACGTGGTGTGGTATATTGAAGATTTACCCATGGTTGGCATGGTTTTAATCATGAGGGGGAAGCCCAAGTGATTAAATAAAGGCAACCGTGGGTAAATTTCAATATAACACAACCACAGAGTTGGTTATTGCTATTATACAATGACATTATTTAAGAAAGAAAATACTCACTTTTCTTAAATAATGTCTTTGTATAACGGCGCATTTCTGTTCTTCCTCCAGTGGTGGTATACTACTTCCTTGTGTTGATGTACTATGCATGTGTATGGGACTTGCGTTCCCATGCATACCCAGTACATCAATGCTTTGAAACGGAAGCAATGGAGAAAAGAAAGTCTCCGTTGCTCCGTTTTTTACTTTCTCTTTTTTTTTTTTTATTCATTAAAAAAAATAAATAAATTTAGACACTTTATACCAATGGAAAAAAGTTTGGACGACCGGACCTTTTTTCATTGGAAGATTGTGGGATTTACAATGGCCAATCAGCGTGCTCGTTTTGGAATATTAATGGGGGGTCATTGTATAATATAACAGTCAGAGTTTAGGAAGAAGACAGGAGGAGGCAAATAAACGTATTATCCTGAATCTCTAAAGTATCTACATTTGTTTTTTTCTAGCAAGTGAAAATGGAGAGTCTTCTTGAAAGAAATAAGATTTTGGGCTTGCTTGATAGCTTCAGGAAGACACTTACAGCAAGATGGAGAAAGAGAGTGACCTTTCACAGGTAGTCAGGGTGAGTTTGACCTTCTAAGGGAGCAACTGGAATTAGTGATACATAATTTGTTAAGTAGGGGAGGGCAGTAACTTTTTAATGTGTTTATAGGTGAGAGCATTAAGAAGGGAGGCCCTCTCATTTACTGGCAGCCATTTTCCTTTATTACGTATAATACAATAGTGTTCATATTTAATGGGGAATTAAATGAATCAGAGAATTTGATTTTCAGCTTTTTGAAGTTGTATGGCATTTTATGATGAACAAAGGGCAGTGAGGGACAGTCCATATTCAAGTCTAGGTAAAAAAACATTAATAACTATAGCTCATTAACTGTCAGCAGTAAGAAGATGACAGATCCTGTCGGAATGCTATAGATGAGCTAAGACTTTATTAATCTGGGTTTCAACATGCTTGTGAAAGGAGAGATGTTGGTCAAATAGGAGGCCTAAACATATTTGTTCAGTGACATAGCGTAATGCGGAACCAAAGGATTTATAATGGTAAGTTTGTGACTTGGCTTTAACTTTTGATGTGTACTGGAAATCATTAAGGAGCTTTTCCTGGTATTGACTGTAAGTTTATTATTATGAAGCCAGTTACAAATACTGGAAAAGCTAGCTAGGAGTTTGGCAGAAGGGAGTCTTATTGCCTTTAAGGACAATTTCATATGTGCAGAGAAGATGGTCTGTGCGAGGGAGATCCCAGGGAAAGTCATTGGTGAAAATGAAGTGGACCCAGAACAGAGCCTTGCGGAATGCCTTTACGGGATGATCCAGAGATTTGGGTGATATTAGGTCCAGTGAAAGTGAAGGTACAAATGAGATATCAGTGGGGAAGAATGACTGCATTTGTAAAGTAGTTGGTGGTAATCTACCATGTCAAATGGTTTGCCAAGACTGAAGAAGATAGATCCAGAAATTTGTTTTTGCTCTATATTGGAATAGATCTGATCAGTGAAAGAGAGCATAACAACAGTGGTGCTATAATTGGGGTGGAAACCACATTATCACTGATCAAGAATGCCATTTTTTTTAATATATTTAAGTATTTGATTGTATATTATTTTTTTCAAAAGTTTTACTGAGGGGACAAAAATTAGAAATAGTACAATAGTTGCTGGTTGAGGAGGAGGAAGAGGTTTTCAGTAAGGGGATAACGTAAGCATGTTTAAAACCATGGAGCAGTCCCAATAGTGGGGGTGAGGTTGAAGAGTAAGGCAAAAGGCTTGCATATAAAGTTGCTGCCAAGCCTAGAAATGTCAGGGTGAATGGGGAAGAAGGAGGGATAACAGCAGCAATCAATCTCCTCAAGAAGTTTTTAAATTCCAGACTTAGTTTGTTTGTATCTTTCGGCTTTTCCCGGTTAGGGGTCACCACAGCGGAACTCCGGTCCGCTAATGATTGGCAATTGATTTTTACGTACCGGCTTGCCAGGCCTGACACACAACCTTCAACGAAGGTACGCCCATTCATGCATGTCTCCACGCAGAAGACGCTCTAGCTGAGAATCGAACCAGACAGCGTCTTACTGTGAGGTGACAACGATACCGCAGCACCACCACCACGAAATTCCAGACTTAGTAAAAACCTTAAAATAAAAAGAGGGGTACTATAGATATTTGTTTAGTGGAAGAGAGAGTATAGAGTGGAGAGACTGGAGAATATAGGGTTGTTAGTGTGTAGTGGGTCACTGACATCTTATTTCTGAGAGAGGTGAGGTGGGACATTTTGTCTAGAGCAGGTTTTGGGGGAAAAGAGAAGCAGCATGTTTTAGAGCACTCCAGAATTTGTGGGATGACCTAGTGTTATTCTTGAATTTGCCTGCAGTAGTCACTGTTGAGCTTAATTGTGGCTAACGTGGTCTCCATTCTGAACTTAAGAAATAAGTCTCTCTTGTCAATATTTGATGAGTTGGATTTCTAGTCAGACCAGGATTTGTCTCTGAGTTTAATGAGTTGATTGGTATGGTCAGTTATCCAGGGCTGGTTGTGCAATGTGTACATTTTTATAGGGAAGAGTCTGACTTGAATGGGACATAAAATGTAGAAAGTTGAGATGGCAGAGACTGGGTTAGAAGAGGAACAGAGAGGGGCAAAGTTAATGTTGGCAAGTTCAGAGTTGGAGATGTTATAACAGCTGTCTGGTATGGCTATAGTCAGTATTATTTGGTTAAGGCTATTTTTATTTTTGAGGGAATGGGAAAAAATCAATGAGGCAATGGACACTCAGGGAATTAGGGAGAACACTGTCGTGTTCTTTTACTTAAGAAAGAAGACACGGGACAACTGTGTGCTGTTGCTACCAACTCCAAACTTTATTGACAAGCCAACGTACAATACAATCAACATCCTTCCTGTCTCACAGCCCTTACGTCATGCACCTCCCCGCTCCCAAAGAGCATTAGCTAAGGCAAGACAACTCAGTCCATTGAATACACCACATCTCCCTTTCTAAAAGGCCCCTTTTCACTTATTACAAAACCCAGATCTTTTCAATTTCTCCTCGCCTTCACTACTGAACGTAGAGGGAGCTGCAGTTTTAAACCAAGGGCCTTTTTAAAGCCCCATTTAAAGAAAGTGTCCTGGCATCGTGCCGCCCAATGTTAGCTCCCAGTGCCTTATCAAGTAGAGCCACTGGAGTGATCCCCAAAGTGAACTTTCTATCTCCCATCCACTCATCAAGATTTCTCTTGAAGAGGGCCCGTGAGGTGCTCTGCTTGACATGTATGGGAAGTTTATTCCAGAGCATGGACAGTGTCTGAGTTATGAACCTGGCCCTCCAGCATGTATATCCATATGGTTACAGTTGCTAGTAATGTAGGTAATATGTGGTATGTCCTATACATCCGATACTGATTCAGAGCACAGAAAAAGGTAATAAAGTATGTTGTTTGCATGTGCATGTGGGTGCTTAATTAAGACTGAAGGTCTTGTGATATCTATTAACCTGATCAGTCCACTAGGCAGGTATACATTTTCAGGAGTGTCCCAGGAGCACCGTTTGCCTAAGAGAGATGCTCAAAGTCAAAATACTAGTTTAGGTAGTAGTCAAAATACTAGTTTAGGTAGTATGACAACAGCATCAGCACCTGTTATTATACTAGCTGTCATTTAATACACTGTCTCATAGAACAGCATCAGCACCTGTTATTATACCAGCTGTCATTTAATACATTGTCTCATAGAACAGCATCAGCACTTGTTATTATACTAGTCGTCATTTAATACACTGTCTCATAGAACAGCATCAGCACCTGTTATTATACCAGCCGTCATTTAATACATTGTCTCATAGAACAGCATCAGCACTTGTTATTATACTAGCCATCATTTAATACACTGTCTCATAGAACAGCATCAGCACCTGTTATTATACCAGCCGTCATTTAATACATTGTCTCATAGCACAAAAGGTGGAGACAAGATGGAAAATTCACTGAGACCATGAGGAGGTTGGGACTGCATTGAGAAGGTATGTTTGAACATAACATCTTAGTACCATGAAAGGTCAGAGAAGAGGTTGCTAAATGTGGCAGATATAAGAAGAATAAAGTTACATAAGAATATGTAGAAATGATGTGAAGTTCATGGAATGTTGATCCAAGGGAAATATTTGTATGATTTCAGAATGCTGCAGTGTATGTTGATTTGAAAGGGTTTGCAACAGGAGCGGTTTGCAAAAATCCATATGAATTTTATACTTAGTTTATTTTATTTTACATTTTTAACCAGGGAAAAAAACTAATCCCACTGGCTCTATTTCAGTCTCAGCTTGGGATAAACATAATCAATACAAAGCATTATAAACAGAGTAAATAACAAAATGCAATATATACATTATATAAAGAGTGAATGTCAGAGTTGGTTTGAGGGTATAAATATATTCAGGCATTAAATACAGAGTAGAAATCAAAATTGACAAAGGCTTGTTTCACTCAATGTTCAGTACATATGGAGGCAGCAGGTAACAATATTTACTTGAAAAAGAATGAAAAAGGCCAGCTTCTGTCTGCGCTTCAATTTTCAGTTTTAACAGTAGAACAAAAACACCGCATTAACCTCATTTTGTAAAAGCTAGGAAGCCTTCTGGTGGAAAAGGGACACAACAGTTTCAAGTTAATCAATAATGATTTGACGTGGAAGATTATGACATCGTCATCCAGATAAAACACTTGTCCCTCTACAATAGATATGGTGGTAAGAAAATTAGTAGTATTTAATTATTTTACTTGATGTTTGTAATCGGACCAGTGAACTATTCCAAGGCTCTTTTTAGTCAACACCTGGGCCAAGCTGGCAATGACAATGCACAAATAAAAGGAAAAAAATACACAGTAAGATGCAAACACATTAAACAACAGATATGGCATAAAGTATACTGAGTTAATAATAAAGTATGTAATACACAACACAGTAGTTGCAACGAAAGAAGGCATCAGACATATACAAAAAATAAATAAATAAATAAAAACCCAATTGTGATCAACTTATTTTGAGAAGTATAACTTGTTAGTGTAAAAGTTGGTTTGTAAGAACATCACAAGAGACCATAAAGAAGCATTGTGTTGTGCTATAAAGAGTACAGTACAGTACATGGAGAGAAATTGTCATAACAGAAAATATAATGCAAAGAATAATACTAAAAATTAGGCATAAGCTTAGTAAAAAATAATTTAGCTATGTACAGAGCTAGACCTCTGCCTCCTCTCCCATTAGCATATTATGTTCCCAGTATGGAGCTAGAGAGATGATTTGAAGTGAGAAGAGGAGGTGGCTACACAAGAAAGGAGGGGCATTTAAGCAATAACTGACGACGTGGTGTGGTATATTGAAGATTTACCCATGGTTGGCATGGTTTTACTCATGAGGGGGAAGCCCAAGTGATTAAATAAAGGCAACCGTGGGTAAATTTCAATATAACACAACCACAGAGTCGGTTATTGCTATTATACAATGACATTATTTAAGAAAAAAAATACTCACTTTTCTTAAATAATGTCTTTGTATAACGGCGCATTTCTGTTCTTCCTCCGGTGGTGGTATACTACTTCCTTGTGTTGATGTACTGTGCATGTGTATGGGACTTGCGTTCCCATGCATACCCAGTACATCAATGCTTTGAAACGGAAGCAATGGAGAAAAGAAAGTCTCCGTTGCTCCGTTTTTTACTTTCTCTTTTTTTTTTTTTATTCATTAAAAAAAAAAAAAAATTCGACACTTTATACCAATGGAAAAAAGTTCGGACGACCGGACATTTTTCCGTTGGAAGATTGTGGGATTTACAATAGACACGCTGGCCAATCAGCGTGCTCGTTTTGGAATATTAATGGGGGGTCATTGTATAATATAACAGTCAGAGTTTAGGAAGAAGACAGGAGGAGGCAAATAAACGTATTATCCTGAATCTCTAAAGTATCTACATTTGTTTTTTTCTAGCAAGTGAAAATGGAGAGTCTTCTTGAAAGACATAAGATTTTGGGCTTGCTTGATAGCTTCAGGAAGACACTTACAGCAAGATGGAGAAAGAGAGTGACCTTTCACAGGTAGTCAGGGTGAGTTTGACCTTCTAAGGGAGCAACTGGAATTAGTGATACATAATTTGTTAAGTAGGGGAGGGCAGTAACTTTTTAATGTGTTTATAGGTGAGAGCATTAAGAAGGGAGGCCCTCTCATTTACTGGCAGCCATTTTCCTTTATTACGTATAATACAATAGTGTTCATATTTAATGGGGAATTAAATGAATCAGAGAATTTGATTTTCAGCTTTTTGAAGTTGTATGGCATTTTATGATGAACAAAGGGCAGTGAGGGACAGTCCATATTCAAGTCTAGGTAAAAAAACATTAATAACTATAGCTCATTAACTGTCAGCAGTAAGAAGATGACAGATCCTGTCGGAATGCTATAGATGAGCTAAGACTTTATTAATCTGGGTTTCAACATGCTTGTGAAAGGAGAGATGTTGGTCAAATAGGAGGCCTAAACATATTTGTTCAGTGACATAGCGTAATGCGGAACCAAAGGATTTATAATGGTAAGTTTGTGACTTGGCTTTAACTTTTGATGTGTACTGGAAATCATTAAGGAGCTTTTCCTGGTATTGACTGTAAGTTTATTATTATGAAGCCAGTTACAAATACTGGAAAAGCTAGCTAGGAGTTTGGCAGAAGGGAGTCTTATTGCCTTTAAGGACAATTTCATATGTGCAGAGAAGATCGTCTGTGCGAGGGAGATCCCAGGGAAAGTCATTGGTGAAAATGAAGTGGACCCAGAACAGAGCCTCATGGAATGCCTTTACGGGATGATCCAGAGATTTGGGTGATATTAGGTCCAGTGAAAGTGAAGGTACAAATGAGATATCAGTGGGGAAGAATGACTGCATTTGTAAAGTAGTTGGTGGTAATCTACCATGTCAAATGGTTTGCCAAGACTGAAGAAGATAGATCCAGGAATTTGTTTTTGCTCTATATTGGAATAGATCTGATCAGTGAAAGAGAGAATAACAACAGTGGTGCTATAATTGGGGTGGAAACCACATTATCACTGATCAAGAATGCCATTTTTTTAATATATTTAAGTATTTGATTGTATATTATTTTTTTCAAAAGTTTTACTGAGGGGACAAAAATGAGAAATAGTACAATAGTTGCTGGTTGAGGAGGAGGAAGAGGTTTTCAGTAAGGGGATAACGTAAGCATGTTTAAAACCATGGAGCAGTCCCAATAGTGGGGGTGAGGTTGAAGAGTAAGGCAAAAGGCTTGCATATAAAGTTGCTGCCAAGCCTAGAAATGTCAGGGTGAATGGGGAAGAAGGAGGGATAACAGCAGCAATCAATCTCCTCAAGAAGTTTTTAAATTCCAGACTTAGTTTGTTTGTATCTTTCGGCTTTTCCCGGTTAGGGGTCACCACAGCGAACTCCGTCCGCTAATGATTGGCAATTGATTTTTACGTACCGGCTTGCCAGGCCTGACACACAACCTTCAACGAAGGTACGCCCATTCATGCATGTCTCCACCCAGAAGACGCTCTAGCTGAGAATCGAACCAGACAGCGTCTTACTGTGAGGTGACAACGATACCGCAGCACCACCACCACGAAATTCCAGACTTAGTAAAAACCTTAAAATAAAAAGAGGGGTACTATAGATATTTGTTTAGTGGAAGAGAGAGTATAGAGTGGAGAGACTGGAGAATATAGGGTTGTTAGTGTGTAGTGGGTCACTGACATCTTATTTCTGAGAGAGGTGAGGTGGGACATTTTGTCTAGAGCAGGTTTTGGGGGAAAAGAGAAGTAGCATGTTTTTACAGCACTCCAGAATTTGTGGGGATGACCTAGTGTTATTCTTTGAATTTGCCTGCAGTAGTCACTGTTAAGCTTAATTGTGGCTAACGTGGTCTCCATTCTGAACTTAAGAAATAAGTCTCTCTTGTCAATATTTGATGAGTTGGATTTCTAGTCAGACCAGGATTTGTCTCTGAGTTTAATGAGTTGATTGGTATGGTCAGTTATCCAGGGGCTGGTTGTGCAATGTGTACATTTTTTATAGGGAAGAGTCTGACTTGAATGGGACATAAAATGTAGAAAGTTGAGATGGCAGAGACTGGGTTAGAAGAGGAACAGAGAGGGGCAAAGTTAATGTTGGCAAGTTCAGAGTTGGATATGTTATAACAGCTGTCTGGTATGGCTATAGTCAGTATTATTTGGTTAAGGCTATTTTTATTTTTGAGGGAATGGGAAAAAATCAATGAGGCAATGGCCACTCAGGGAATTAGGGAGAACACGTAGGTTTGATAGTTATTCTGGGATGTTATTAAGTATAATGTCTACGTTAGAGTGATTGGGGTGACTGAAGTTAGTGACAAAATGAGATTGTATGACATAGCAACTCTGCTGAGTTGTGCTTTTAATGAGCCTAGCCAATTAAGATTAAGATTATGATCACCTAATATTAGAAGATTATGATGTTTGCTATAAAGTAGGCTATTACGTAGAGGACTACCAAGCAGGTTAATAGAAGAAGGTGGAGAAATGCAGTTGACTGCAATGTGTAATTTAGTATAGCTTTCAATCACCATCTGTACCAGATGCCCATTAGGATCATTTGGGTTGAGAATGATTATGAAACAGTATAGTATTTGGCAGATGTTTCACTGGACATGCAGCAAATTATCTACAAGAAAATGTGAATAGCTTGAAAGAGTAAAGCAGAAAAGCCAGTGAATGGCTGCAGTGGAACCAGGATAACAGTTTCCATCAAGAAGGATATCAGAGGTACAGTGGGCTGTTAGCTGTCACAGGCTGAAGTCTGGCTTCTGTCACAAAAGTGTGACTGGCACTCAGTGTATGCCAATACAACATATAATTAGAGATTCTATATAGCTGCCACAGGAGTTGGTATACCAAAACATTTTTATTCAGTGCATCAAGGCCCTACTTTGGAGAGCTATAAATGTTTTTGATGGACTGTCTTTTTCTTGTCACCTAGGAAAGTGTTTAATGTAGTAGCATATAGTGATGTATGATCCATCCATTGGCAAGGTGCAAACATTCAAACTGCACAGCACAGAGCAATATCTCTGAAGTATCCTAAGATTTAATTGTTCGGATTCTGGAAGAAGTAGCTAGGCAGTGACACCATGTGGACACAACAAGGCAGATAAATTGAGGACTGTGGGTAGCAACCTAAACCTCAAGCATAGAACGTTGTCTGAAAAGTCATTGCTGCTAATATATATAGTACACATCCAGTGAGGGTTTTTTTGTTTCTTTCTTTTTTTTTGAGGATGGGACAGTGATGCAACAGACATGATTTATGCTGAGTTAGAAATGGATGTCCTGAATGTCACCATTAAGAAGTTAAGACACAAAAAGAAGAGCTAGATTGGTTTGGTACACAGTGGAGCATATTTCTGAAAAGCCAATACAGACTGTATATGTGACAGACTTTACGGGTGAGACGTATCCCAATGTAGTGGGGAGAATATACAGTTTTATGGAAAGAGAAGAGCAGTACAGGGAAGGTTGTGAGTTAAAAGGATGGAAAGGAGGAAGATGGTGGGAGGTTGTTCAGAAAAAGGCAAGGGCCTGTTCCGCCTAGATAGTAGATGACATCAGATGTGCCAGCAATGTGGTTAACCTTAGCTGTGTACAGAGAAAAACTAGGAGGAGTCTAAATTTAAAGCTAGTTGAGGCATAGTGATGTATACTCCAGGCAAACCAGGAAGGTCAAGTAGGTAGTCATACAAAGATTATACATCAGTTTTAAGGTGTCACAACTTGGCATTATAAAAAGAATGTACCAACCAAAATGAAAAGTATAATTAAATTAATAGCATTTTCACAAATGTTGTAGTCAAACAACTGCAGTTTGTTTGAACAAAATGTTTGTTCTTTTGCTACTACAGTTCTAGCTACTGCCATTATTTTTACTATACCACTGGTTATGGCATTCCTGTTGGGCCAGTGTGTCTGGCTATCACTACATGGAGTAGCAGCAGAACATGTGATTGATACAGCAACTCATGAAAGGGTATGCTTGGAAGTATATCATTTTAGTTCATTTCATTTCAGCTGATAGTAGATGAAGACATTTACTAAGTCTGTCTATGAAATGATCTTAACAAATTACATCTTTTATTTATCTGTCCTTCTCAATTTTTCACGTGTCGCATGCATTTTTAAGTGTTTGACTGGAGTGATTATCCACTATATATTCTGGAAGTGCATTTCATCGACAGGCTCATAAGTTCATATGTTCCCTACTGGACACTGATAAACTTGGATGCCCTGGATCACATGTTAGAACTTACAGATGCCCATGAAGTCATCAAGTTCCTTTTTTAAATAGAAAACAGCCTTTATTGTTCAGATAATAAACCTATCAAACAGCAAACAAAAACATATTTATAGAAATATGCAAAATTTAATCCGTGTTCCAAGAATGACATAGTTAAAGACCATATTGACCCAGTCAGCTCCAATGTCAAAGGTGGACAAAGTCCTGACTATGACGAAGGTGACCAGAGTTTGATTAGTGGCTCAAACATCTGTTGGAGCTTGCAGGAAGAAGATGAATGATGAGGCATTGCTATTCACCTCTTCCACAGGAGAGGGTATGGGGAAATGCACAGGCATGGCCATCTGCCAAGTCTTGGTGGTGATACCAGGGCCATGAAAAGAAGCCATTGTTTTGCTAGCTGGGCAGCCAAAGAGGGATGTACCACCATGGCGATGGAGGCATTTTCCCTCAAAGCCCCATTGAACACCCATCTAGGTGATTCCAGTGCTGCATAAAAGTGGGAGGTAGAGATTAAAAAAAAAAACACTGGGTCACAGTATGATGGTCCCAACTTCTCTGTTTCTCTCCTTAGACACTGGGGAAATCATGGCCCAATGGCTGTAGAGATCTTCTCATCCAGACAGACAGGACCTGTCCTCTAAAGGGACATTCAAGGCTACCCCAGAATTGTGGCTCCAAGAATAAATAAGCCATGGACAATCAAGGAATCTGACATTAGCAGTAAGCTAATCCAAAAAGAAAAAAGGCCATATTACACCATCTCCCCCATATTTAAATTTGAGAAACACAGATACTTTACAATTGAATATTTAATAATCCGGTATAACATTCTTTAGAAAATCCTGCCATATAATGCCACATCATATATTAATCAGCCATTTCCAAGATTAATATCACCCATTACATTTCAGCTTCTCCAACCTTAAACACAAAGTCTTGCATACATGAGCCATCATACATTAACAAAAAAGATGGCAGAAAGGACTGCAACCCTGACATTCACATCTACCTCCTTTATTATCCAATATTGTTCAGAAACAATATAATTTGCTGCATACCAGGATAAAAAATATCATTCAGTAAATCATAAACTACCATAACTACATGCTTGCATACAAAATTTTCCACATCTCACCCATAACATCAAATCTTAGCTGTCTGTCAATTAACACAGAGGATTAAGGCTCTGAGCTGCTGCTTCCTGTATTTAAAAGGTACAGTGTTTGATTTCTTCCACCTCCATTTGCCTACTGTGTAACTCTGAACAGTTCCTTTATCAATACTGAGATCCTAGTTCATCCCTGTAAAGGGATGCATGTCCAGTGGGCTTATCTAGTTAAAAATAGATTAAGGCTTCATTCATTTTATACTACTTGTCAACAGAGCTCTAGCTGGGACAAGTGGAGCTCTGGAGAGTCCCCCCAGTCCACACCCACTAAGTCAGAGTTAAGGAGAGAAAAAAAACAGTCCTCTAGATTTCAGGACGAAGGTCTTCCAGCATTAGTCAAAGCTAAAGTCGTTCTTGCCTATCTCTCTGCTATTCTGGATCCTTGCTACTGTTGTTAACACACACACACACACACACACACACACACACACACACACACACGCACGCACACACATTAGGCATATATTTTAATAATTCAAGCAGGCATAAAATTCTCTTCTGCTGCTTAAATGATTATCAGCAATCATACTGACATGTATGGAAAACCTGGCACCTCTTCTACAGTACCAGTTGTGCCCCCAACAGCTTGCACCAGAGGTAGCTAGCCCCTTCACCCTATCCTAGTATTGCTTTGCTTTCAGTTGAAACAAGTAGCCGTTAACATATACGCTACAGTCTACCATAAAACTGGGTCCCATATTATCAGCTGTAACAAACATTCCAAAAATAAACACCCCTGCAGTGGACCATTAAAAAATAGTACTACCAAAATCAACATTGTAAAAATAGTATTTCTTCTGTGGAGCCATGAAATATATTTAGAAAATAATAGGAAAATAAGGGGCAAGTAGTTCATATCAGCTAAAAGAAAGGATCCTTTCATCAAATTACAGAGAATGAGGCACCCTATGTTGCTTAGTGACAATTTTAATGGTTAAAAAATCCTAAACCCCTTTCTATCCCTGCAGCCACTTTTTAGCACCTAAATTGGTACCCTTGCTACATAACTCAGGTTTGCATGACCATCCAATTCACAGCCAACAGATATTAAGAAATAGCTTTGATATAAACCATCAAAACACCCCATATTGTTACAGTACGACAATGTACATATTTAACATAATACCCACCCACAGAAAGACAGTGCCAACCCCCTAAATCCCTCTGCATCAAACCAACAATAATGAGTGAAAACTCAAAAGATGAAACAGACACCCTATCTGCCTGAGTTGGTAGTAACTCATGTGCAATGCAAAAGGTCCTGAAGCACTTATTGAAAATATTAGGGGAGACGTTCCTCAGTGCTCTGGTCAAATTTCTCCGAGTTAGTATGAATACCGTCCATGGTCTCACCAGAAAAGAGGTCATTGGCCAAGTGAGACTAACCCAGTCAACAGTGTAAATAAAATAAATAAATAAAATAAAAGATCCACCTTACACAATGTAGCCCTGCAACTACAGTAATACACTTAGACTATGGATTAATTCGTATCAAAGACCAAAAGAAACATTTCTTATATAGTACGAGTATTATATTTTTTAACGTTAATCTTGTCAGACTTAAAGTGCTTTCTGTAGAAGGTTGGACTCTGGGCTGGCAAATCAACACTGTAAAACTCCACTGCCATGAGCAGACAGGTGATCCACTGTGGCAACCCCAAACTGGGAAAAGCTGAAAGAAGAAGAAGAAGAATCATGTCAGACTTAAAACACAGATGCCTTCATTTGACAGTCCAAATCTCTTAACCATTTTATTGCTATAAATTTACTTATGCCTCATAAAATGTGCACTTTAATTTTTGTTTTGTCTGCCATATTATGAGCATCAAAATGTGAGTCTCACCAAACAGTAACATAATGTTCACATGTGCCAGGACACAGTCAACTGTTCACAATTCAACATTTTAAAGGAGAACTGCAAAAGCTAGCTGCAAAGTTCCCTGACATATCTCCAACAAAGAAGTTATGTACTTACCATAACATTCCATCTGTATTGTCCATTTTCATTTATCCTTGACGATAGCGGTTTGAACGGACTCAGCCGTTACTACAGCTCATGCAGTCCTAAAACTCTCGAGCCTCACCCTTATCCATAATCCCCCCTCTCCCAGTGACCTCAGATTGAGTCTGCAGATTAGAAATAAAGTATATATGTAAGGAGACCTTAATGCAAACCATATCTGCTATGCCTTAATAAGAATAATAAGTAATATGAAAATATATGTTCCACCAAAAAGTCTTCAAAGGCTGGGTTATGGAGGGAGGGAGAGAAGTCAAGGATACATGAAAATGGACAACACAGATGGAACATTATGGTAAGTACATAACGTCTTTATCTGATGTTGTCAATTTTCATTTTATCCTTGATGATTGGGGCAGAGTCCCCAGCTACCTTAGACCTTGGGAGGACACACATAAGGATATTCATGAGCACTATTGAACCAAAGGATGCTCTACCCCTTCAGACCATATCCAATTTGCAATGTGTAATAAAGGTATGTGGAGAAGTCCAGGTTGCTGCTGCACAAACATAATCTATTGAAGTCCTTGATTGAAAAACTACTGAAGTGGCTGGAGGTCTTGTAGAGTGTGCCTTAACTGGCTTAGGTAAAAAATGTTGTTCTTATTGTAGATAAAGGAAATGCAATCCTTGAGCCATCTGGCTAGGATCACCTTGCTGACTGGTTTGCCAAACTTTGTATTACAAATGGAAACAAAGAGCTGGTCAAATTTTTCATTCTGCAAAGATAAAAACACAATTGTCTATGAACATCTGGCAAGTATAAGCAGTACTCACCTTTGTTTGTAAAGTTGGAGAAGAAGATTGGCAACTCAATAGTCTGACTGATACTGGATTCTGAGACTACTTTAGGTAGAAAGGAGGGATTTGTTCATAAGGTGATGCTGTCTTTGTGAAAGATCAGATAAGGTGGCTTACATGATAAAGCTTGAATTTCTGAAATTCTCCTAGTGGAGGTTATAACCACTAAAAATAAAGTTTTCCACGACAAATATTTTATATCACAATCTGCAGATGATTTGAAAGGAGAATGAATAATGGTTTCTAACACTAGATTTAAATTCCAAGGTTGAGTAGGGTCCTCAAAGGGAGGTTTCAACAAAAGTGTCCCTCTTAAGAAGGATTTACAAAGGTTGTGGGAAGCTTAGGAGCATTCTCCGAAACCATTATGGAAATTAGAAATTGCCGCTAGCTGAATTTTAATGGTAAAAGGTGAAGTCCTTCCATAGAAGAGAGAGGCTTGGAAATCTAATATATTATCAATAGATGCAGAAAATGGGTTGATATCCCTTTCACAAGCCTATATAGTAAAATCCCTTCCATTTACTTGTGTACAGTTTACAGGTAGATGGCTTATGTGACGTTATGAGAATGTGGCACAGAGGGGAAGATAGATTAATTTGCCTGGCAATTAGTGGAGCTGGAGGAACCATACTGTCAACTTGAGGTTTAAAATGTCTGGATGAATTAGTCCCTCTGGATGGGAGAGAAGGTCTGGATCTGGGTCCAGAATCCAAGGTTTCTGAATTAGATGATGTCAAGGAAAAAAGGGTGCAATGAGGATTACATTGCTCTTCAACTTGTGTGCTCTCTGTAGGAACTTGGGGATTAGAGGAATCAGGGGAAAGGCGTATAGTAGCCTTGGGGGGCCAAATGTGCAGAAGAGCATCTCTCAGTGACTCCCCAGGAATGGGGATTAGGGCAAAGTATTTGCTGCACTTGTTGTTTAGGGGAAGAGGAAAACAGATCGCAGCAAGGCTGGCCCCACTGATAAAAAATCCTTACCGCCACTTTTGGAATAAGAGACCACTCATGAGGCATGAGAATACATCTGCTCTGTTTGTCTGCTATTACACTGGATTTTCCTGGAATATGCATTGCTATTAGAAAGTGGTTGGAAGAGATCACCCACTGTCAAACTCTGAGTGCTTCTCGACAAAGTAGGTATTATTTTATTTCTCCTTGTTTCCTGATGTACCAAACTACTGACATGTTGTCAGTTTGAACTGCAATCGTTCTCAGAGGAAGAGCAGTTTAAAAGGCTTGCAACGCAAAAAGCACCACTCTTAGCTGCAGAACAATGATATGCAAGTTGTCTTCTGTAGGAGATCAAGTGCCTTAAACAGTCTTGCCCAGAAAATGTCCCACCCACCCTATCTGAGAGGTCTCTGTGGTCATTATGGCCTTGGGTTCTGAAGGGGTGAATGGGCAGCCTAGAAAAATCTCTTTGGAAAGTATTAACTGAGATGGATCTTTTCTGCAGTGCTTGGTGATCACAATCTGGTCTGATATGGGACAGTTTAAAAAGAACCACTAAGAAGCCAAAAGTCACTGTAGAATTCTCATGTGATACCTTGCTAGGGGTACTAGAGTTATAGTTGCTGCCATGAAGCCCACAGCATGTAGGATGCAAGCAGATACTTTTTTGCTGTGTATTATCTTTTGAGCCTGTGTTCTGATTCTCTGAAGCCTTTCGAGAGGAAGAAAACCTACAGTTGCTGTCATATTTAGTATAGCCCCTGTGAAATGTAAAGTCTGAGTTAGAGTCAGCTGGGATTTTTCATAGTTTATTGTTATTCCCAAATAAGAGCACGTCCAGAGAACAAAGTCCCTTGCTTCTATCAGAGGATGCCTGGTTGGAGCAATGATGAGCCAGTTGTCCAAGTACAGAAACAGTTAAAATAATTGCAGTCTCAAGTGAGCTGCTACTGATACCATGCATTTGATGCATACACTGGGAGCTGTGGTGACCCCAAAGGGCAGCACCCTGAATTGGTAATGACTAACTCCCTACTAGAAGCAGATAAATTTTCTGGATTGTTTGTCCATTTTTATATGGTAATACGCATCCTGAAGATCTATTGAGCACATCCGGTTGTCCTTCTTGAAGAAATGAAGTATAGACTGTACCGTAACCATCTGGAACTTGGTTTGATGAACTGACTTGTTCAGTGTGTTTATCTAAAATTGGTCTCCAGTCCCCTGCCTTTTTTGGCACTAAAAAGAATCTTGAGTAAGTTCCGGATACTATTTGTTCTGGTGGGACTTCTTGGATGACTCTTTTTTCAAGCACCTTTTGAATTTCTATTGCTGCTTGTTCCCTCTGACTGGGTGGAACATCTGGGATGTTTTTGCATACGGAGGAGAGGGAGAGAAAAGGGAATTGAATAACCTCTGGATACTTTACACCCAGGAATCAGATGTTATTTGTAGCCAGGCATCTTGGTGCAGAAATAAGTGGCTCCCGACTGCCTCCAGAGGAAGACAATTGGGCCTATGTTCAGGAGCGCTGATAGGGTTTCCCTGGGAAGCAATCCCTGGAACCCTGGTTCTGCAGACCACTTCTGCCTCATGTGTGATGTCATCTGTTATAGTTCCCCCCTCTATCTCTGGAGGAAATGGCTCCATGTGTGCCCTGGAAGGCCCTTAAGACTTTCTTAACCACATTTTTCCACTGCTCCTATGATTTCTGGAAAAGGATCTTTGGGAACTGGAAAAATGTACTCCTATGGCAGAAAGGGTCATACCATCCTTCTCACATCTGGATAACATTTCTATTACCTTGGATCCAAACAGAGATGATCCGTCAAAAGTGGCATTGACTAATGATGACTTAAATGTCTGCAAAATCACATAGATGCATCCAGGCATGTCTTCTTATGGCTATGCCTGAACCTACCGCTCTGGTGATTCCTTAGGCTACATAGGCAATGAGTCTCATGGATGAGTTTGATAAAGACTTGAGGGTAGCTAACTGGGAAGCCACTTTCTCTTGGACTCCCTCAAAGACAGATCCTGCTAAAGTATCTGATAGCTTCTTGATCAGATCCCTTTGAAGTCTGGTAAAATATGCCAGGACGTTTAAAGACCTTAAAGCAAAGGGTGATGAAGCATAAAGCTGCTTCCCAAATCTATCTGTTGCCTGAGACTCCTTGTTGGGTGGATGGATGGAGGAACTCTCCTCAGCGAGTTCCTTTTTGGTGGTGGCCACTATGACAATGGCATCTACTGGTAAACCTTTGGCCCAGAACTGCTTGTCCTTGAGGGCAGATAACATTTTGTCCAGTCTCTTGGGGATAGGTTCAATGGTGTCTGGTGTCTTCCACACCTGCTGTGAGATGAAATGAATGAGCTTGTCAGCAGGTGGAGTCACCCAAGTGGTAGACGGGCAGGTTCCGAAAGCCTGCATGTACACCGACTCCTCCGAGGAAGAATTTTGGGACTTCCAGTAACCCCTCTGTTTCAAAATTTCTAAGATGTCTCCAAAGGAATTATCATCACGGGTGACCTTGAGGACCCTTCCCCTCATCAAAATCAGTGTCTTCTGTGACAGATTCCTGTGAGGAATCTAAGTGCTTCCTCTTGCACTTTTTCTTGTGAGGAACCTCCTAATGGGGACAGTCTGGTGAGGTATCAGAAGAGAACAGAATCTGAATCTGTAGGGCCTGTGGATTCAGTACTCACTGCCCATGTGGAGAGACAGGTCGAATAAAGGAGCGTGAGGACGGGATATGCTCCAAGGAGGAAGAGGCCAACTGAAAGACCACTGTGAACAAAGCCCTCTCCATTGTTGCAGAGGCTGGTCCCCAGAAGAGGGAAGGGAGCCTGGAACTGAAAGGAACTGCCTCAGAACCATGGTCACTTCCCGCTCCAATGAGGCATCCCCTGAGACACAATCCAGGGCTGAATTGAGTAGTGCCAAAGTTCCAAAGTGCAGGGACAGCTCTGAAAAAATTACAGTCGACACTGGCGCCTTGGAGCCAACAGGACAGATATGGCCCAGGGAGATCTCCAGATCCAACAGAGCCAAAGAAATCAGGGTAATAATCATTTATGAAGGGAGAGAGATCTCTGGAACTGATACAGTCAATGTCAGATGACTCGGAGCTGACATGTCTAATGACATGTCTAAAACCTCAGAGGAGGTCAGAAGAGAAGCAGTTAAGTGGGTAAAGGCTGAATCAGTTCTGAGTCCCAAAGGGGTCAGAGTCAAGGGAAGTCCTGTAAGTCCTCTCACCCACAGAATTTTATTCACTAGTCTCTCCACATCAACTTCTGTGACACTTTTGGTGGAATGGATAGAGGCTTGGGAAGGTGATTTAGGTCTTTGTAAAAAGACCTCGGGCAATTTGCTAGCAACAAGATCAACAGATGGCTAATAAACCACTCTTGGCAAATCAAATTGTTGAATTGTCTGTGCCAAGGTAGTTAGCATCAAAGAAGACGTGGTGAGGCATTTGTCCTAAGCTGGCATTTGAATTTCCTGTTGTACCAAAGATTTTGGTGTCAAGGTGTTAGGAGCCAAAGCTGTTGTCGATACCGATGACTTCTTTTCTGCCACTGAAGTTTTTGAAGGAGAATCCATTGTATCTAATGTACTTCATGGAGCCAAAGATTTATGCTTCTTGTGAGTCGGTTCCAAGCGGGACGACAGAACCGACAAGATCCTCTTTTTGGTCTTATCTAATGATGATGAAAAATAAGATGGGGAAGAAATATCAGTTTTACTCTTTTCAGCAAAAATGGCCTCCCCAAAAGCTGAAGGAATTAAGCTCTTCAAGATTAATTTATTCTTTCTTTTGATGAAAGCTCTGTGGCTAAAGTTGTGGCAAATGTTACAGTCTTCTTGAAGATGTATAGCACCTAAACAATAGACACACAAAAGATGTGAGATTGAGAATGGAATTTTGTGGCCATATTTCTGGCATTTTTTAAAGCCAGAGGGGCCTTTGGGTTTGTCAGCCATAATGATGGAGGATGATACAGAAACAAACATCACACTTCTATGAAACTAATGACAGGAAAGGAAATTAGAAAGAAAGAGAAATAAAAGGGAACTATCAACAATCATAGTTTTAGGTACACCAAAGTGTGTGGAGAAAGCAGAAAAGAACAATCTAAAGAAGAGGAATACTATATATATATATATATATATATATATATATATATATATATATATTTTATATTTTAGTAAATGAAGAATAAGGAGGAGGAGGAACTATCAACAATGATAGTGTCAATACACGTAAGTGTATGGGTAAGGACTATCAACAATGAGAGTAAAGGTACAATAATGTATGGATAGATAGAAAACAAGAAAGGAAGATGTTTTTAAAAAGAATACACTACCCTGGAAAAACAGAAACTTTATAAAGAAATATTAAGAAATGATGTTAGCTTGAGAGCTGAGGAGTGCGCATCTGTCCATAAAAGTGGTAATTGAGATCTGAGGTAAATGAGAGAGGGGGGTTATGGGTAAGGGTGAACTTTGAGAGTTTTGGGCCTGCACAAGCTGTAGTAATGGCCGAGCTGGTTTCGATATCAGAACCCAACAACAATCATCAAGGTTAAAATTTAAATTGACAACATCAGATCCTTCTACTGTGCCCTTAGAGTATTACTGTTAAATAAAGTTACAAGCCTATTAAGCAGTATTCTATACAGTATGTATAACCTAGTAAAACAATTTTTATCTTAACATTTAGAATCACTCATGTTGAAGAGGCATTTATAACAGATCATCAGATGATAAAGGAATTAACATACATGAATACTCATATAAGGTAGCTTAATAAGCAGAAACATTATTAAATACTAGGCAGACATTGATACTTTGATTTATTTACATACCGAACATCAGCCCTAGAGAGCTATGGGATTGAGGCTGGCGGGATGAAACTAAGTGACACTCTTGTCTTTTGCTCAATTTTAAGCAGTCACTATTGCCTGGCTTTGCAGGACTAGTGTGCATTTGAGAGAAGTAAGATTAATTATGTCATTTGACACCTGACATACACAGACAGAGTAGACATAATTGCTGGATTGTGGGGGGATGAATAGTTGCAAGCTGTCATTTCTTTATTATTTTGGCTTTCCAGAACTAGTTTGATTTGTGTGAAGCAACATGGAATATTCTAATGTACAGAATATGTTTGTTTGGAACAAAGATGAAATCCATTACATGGCCATCCTCTTTTTATCACCATCTGATAAATATCTAAAGTATACATAGATGTGGCCATAACTGCTTCATGTGGGTTGTCCAGATGGAAGTAACTGACCCTCAAGTCACTTACACAGTTTACAGTTGTTTCTCAAAAATAAAATGTGGGAGTATAAAATGCATTATGGAATGCCCAGACCTTCAAAGTTTTTTTTTTTTTTGGGGGACCCCCCACATCAAGGCTGTAAAAGTGGATTTTGACACTGGATTAGAAGCCCCTGAAGGTCTTGGAATTCTGTGATGCATTTTATCCCTTCTTGAGAAATGAGTGTGAACTCAGTAAGTGACTCATCTGGCCTGAAATCCATCTACTTTAAAAGCAGACCTGCTCAGAGGTGTACACAGAGGGTCACTGTGGCTTGTGTGGAGAGCTGTGGATGATGTTACTATTTCTTTTACTTTCTTCCCAAATCTCAAAAGTCACTATCTTGTGTTGGGCTGGGGACAGTGCAGTCATTACTTCTTTAACTCTCCTCCCAAACTCAGAGGGGTGCACAGAGAGTCACTAAGCTTGTACAGGAGTAGTGTATTGTCTAAATGTTAAGCTGAAAACATTACTGTAACTATTATCTTTAACTCTCCTCCCAAACTCAAAGGGGTGCACAGAGAGTCACTAAGCTTGTACAGGAGTAGTGTATTGTCTAAATGTTAAGCTGAGAACATTACTATAACTATTATCTTTAACTCTCCTCCCAAACTCAGAGGGGTGCACAGAGAGTCACTAAGCTTGTACAGGAGTAGTGTATTGTCTAAATGTTAAGCTGAAAACATTACTGTAACTATTATTTTCTTCTTCACAACTGAACATCAGGTGCATATACAGGTGGCTATCTTTTAGAGTAGGATAAAGGAGCATTCTGTTTATTTACATCTGACAGCAGATACGTTCTATTTGTTTTTTTCTGTTTTGTCCAAGTGTGACATCAAAGGAGGTACACAGAAGGTGCCTGTCTTTTGAAGGTAAGGGGTGAGGAGGCATGCTGTATATCCATATGAGAGCAGTAACTTGAAATATATGAATGTAGCCATCTGTCCCTTAAGTTCCATCACAAATTTAAGACCAGACAGGGAAGCACAGAAGTGACTACCTTTTTTAAGGTGGTGTATGGAGGCAGGTATTATTTACAGTAACGATTTATGCATTAGAGCATGAATTTTGTCTTCAATGTTTGTTGTGCATTGCTATTTGCTTAACTTTGAGCATAAAGCCTTGGTTATAGCTTATTTCTTGCTTGAAATAAAAATGCACAGATGAATTTCTTTCCCTGTGTGAGTTTTTGCTCAGGCCATCACTGAATGAAAAGGTTGGAAAAAAGTTCTAAAATACACCTCTGAGCATCTATAACCTTGTGGCTTCTGTCTGGCAGCCCTTAGACACTCAGCTTAATTTTGTTATTGCAGTGTAGCCTCGGTCAGTTAGGGTGTGTTGAAAGGAACTGAGGGAAAAACAAAGTTGAAGAGCAAGTCTTACCTTTTTTCTGTTAATCATGATTTCTGGTTAGGCCATCAAAGGATGAAAAAGCTGTTTTAAAAAGCTATGAAATGGTCCTCAGACCATCTATAACCACAGTGGCTTCTGAGGATCTTGCAGCCCCCAACTCCTGACTTAATGCAGTTATTTCTACCCCAGTTATTACAGTGTAGTCTTGGTCAGTTAGGGTATTTGAAAGGGTTCAGGGGAGAAACAAAGCAGAAGAGCAAGAGTGATTTTTTTCCCCTTATTCATGATTTTTGTATAGGCCATCTTTGGATTTAAAGCTTGTTTTAAAAACAAAAACAAAACACTAAAGTGCATGTCAGAGCATCTAGAACCCCCACAGCTTTTTTAGCTTAATGTAGATATTCCACCTAATGAAATTCTACATCAGTTAGGGGTGTGTAAAAAGTATACAGAGAAAAACAAAGTTGAAAAGCAAGAATGAATTTCTTTCTTTATGCATGATTTTTGTACAGGCCATCACTGGATATAAAGCTTGTTTAAAAAAAAAAACACTTTTAAATAAACCTCAAAAAAATCATCTAGAACTCCCCCCTCCCCCCATGTCTTCTGGGAGGAGGGCTTATGAACCCCAGCTTAATAGAGATGTCTTATATACAATTATCAGAGAAACAAAGCTGAAGAGCAAGAGTGATTTGTTTTCCCTTATTTATGATTTTTGTATAGGCCATCTTTGGATTTAAAGCTTGTTTTAAAAACAAAAACAAAATGTGTTGAATGAATAAGTAAATGCAGTAAATAACTGAAGAGTAAGACAAACTGTGAGAAAAAGGGAAAACAAAGAGTAATTGGGATGGCATGGGTAGGCTAGGATGGGGCAGTGGGTGATGTATGTGTGTGAGTGTTGGGGGGCACACAATAGTGCCCTTTCGCCTAGGGTGCCAGTTAACTTAAGACTGGCTCTTATTAAGTAGTGACATCAGTGTAAGCACAAAAGCCTAATATCTAGTCTCTAGAAGGTAGTTATCTTTTCACACCACCTGATTGGTATTACAGTGATAACCCAATGTTAAATGTCTGCTCAAGTAACCAAGTGGTAAAAGTCTTCACATTGCATATGGCTTAATGTTCAAGTAACCGCATTATCACCATTTTCATGTTCAGGCACTTGCCCCCACTCCTCCATTCTCTTCAATCATCACCAGAGCAGAGATTCAGATAATATGGGCCTTGACCCTTGCTATTCTACCACCTTCTAGAACAATCACCCATATTAATATGATTCCAAATATACAAACATCTCTTCTGGATTTTATTTTACTATTGTCTCATTTATGGATGTAATTTCAATTTTACAGTGCTTATATTACTTTTCTTTAAGATGGTTAATATTTTTCATTTGTTCTACTTTCCTCATTGTATATTATTTATTTGCTTCTGTATGATGAAAGTTACCTCTTATAAGTATAAATTAAATTAGCAAATGTTGGACTAGGTGGAAGGTTCACTGCTGCAGTAGCCTAAGCTATATGGGTTATATCCTGCTAAACATATAACAGCCAACCAGCCAGCCAGTCAGTTTCGTAAGCCTCACTATACCTTCCACACACCCAAACAGTTAGTCAGCTCAAGTTGAACTGACTTAAAATAAGGCTTGAGTGCCAAGCCCTTCACATTTCTGATGTCAACAGAGAAAGAGGGGCTAAAGCTGTGAGAAGGACAATGCTAGGAAAATAAAAACAAATGTCCACACCGTGAAATAAAAAAAAAAAAAACATAGAAAAACAAAGGGGGAAGAGAGAGGGAGCAGCTACTAGAGTAGTGACCACTCAAACATCTACTGTTATGGTAAGTTTACCTACACAACTTTACAATGTTTTTCATTACGATTACTAATGCAGTGGCTTAAGTTATAAGGGTAGATTACCATAACTTAGATAGACTGGGAGGAGAAAGAATGAGGACTCCCCTGGAGAATGGTCCTAGCAAAGCCAATCCAAGACCTAGAGAAGAAATCCAGTTTATAGTGCTTTGCAAAAGTATGCACAAAGGACCAAGGTTTTGCTTCTAGAAAACTTCTAGAATCCCAAACTTTCCAAAAAACCGCAGATGAAGCCAAGGTCCTGATAGAATGAACCTTGACCCTGTCTGGAATAGTTCTGCTCTGGTGGGTGTAACAAAGACTAATATCATGAGACAACCATTTGGAAATAGCCGACTTTGATAATTGTTGTCCTTTCTTTTTACCTTATAAGAAATTAGCAACTGATCGGAAGTTCTAAAATATTTTGTTCTGTCACAGTAACTATACATAATCTGATGGATGACATGTGGGTGCTGCTACTGAAGCAGAAAGGAATTTACACATATACTGCTACAGGTAAGTAGGACTTACAAAACTGTACTAGGTTCATCATTCCTACTGCCTCATTGGCATTTTGGGCAGATTCCCAAAGCTTGCTCTACTTTGAAGGAGGAATGATAAGGATCCAGGAGTCCCTGGAGAGTGGTCCGAGCAAAGCCTGCTCTGGATCTTGAAAATGTATCCAGCTTGTAGTTCTTTGTGAAGGTATGCACAAAGGATGAGGTCACTGCCTCTAGAATACTTCTAGACTCCACCCCTTTCCAATATGCCATCAAAGAGGATAAGGCCTTAGTCAAGTGAGCCTCAACCTTGCCTGGATGAGATTTTACATGGTGGGAGATATAGAAAACAATAGTAGAGGACAACCATCATACAACAGTTTGCATAAAGACAGGTTAACCTTTCTTAGCCCCCACATAGGAGACAAACATCTGTTCAGCATTCCTAAAGGGCATTGATCTGCCATGTTAGTACCCAAGATACCTGTGCTCATCCAAGATATGTATAATATTTTCCCCCTTGTTGTTTGGATCAGGACTGAACACTGGGAGATTGATGGCTTGACTCAAGGTAAATTCAGAAACAACTTTGGGCATGACATATGGATTAGTGTGCAACACAACCTGTCCTTGTGAAAAATCAGATAGGGTTCACCCATTATCAGAGCTTGCAGCTCAGAGCAATGCTTTGCAGATGTCAAAGCAATAAGTAATACAGTCTTTAAAGTAATGAACTATAAATCAACTTGAGAGGTGAGTTCAAAAGGAGGCAAGGTCAATTTTTCAAACACAAAGTGGAGATCCCAGGGGGGAGGAGGAATATGCTTTTGAGGAAGTCTCATGTGCAACACTCCTTTCTTTAACTGTTTAACACACAAAAAAAGAAAAGAAAGAGGTGGATCCATGGGCAGACAAGCCAAGATGGCTGTAGAGATGCACTTTGATACAAGCACATGACAAGCAGCTTACACTAATATTTCAAAACCAGAGGGGTCAAAACACATTCAGGACCTCTGCTGATGGCTATGCATCACCTAGAAAACCTATACCACTTGCAAATGTAAGATATTCTAGTTATATGTTTTCTTCCATCCTTAAATACTTACTTCACATGCCCATCAAGTAAGTGCCTAAAAGTATCAAAAGAGAATGATCTAAGCTGTCAGTTGCAATTGCTCTAAGCTGGAGTGTACCATTCACCCCGATGCTGTGTGAGCAGATCCAGCCTGTGAGGCAACTTGTTGCAATTTCCCTTGGCCAATTCCATTAAAAGGGAGAACTTACTTTCCCTAGCCCAGAAGGAGGTGACTACAATGATTTTTAGTAATTATTTTTAAATCTTTAAAAGTATTTTGGGAGTTATTGGAAATGGTAGAAATGCATACAAGGACATTCCCAACCATGGGAATGATACAGCATCTGTCTTCCAAGCATGGCTGCTAGGGTGTCTTGAACATAATTTTTCAGTTGTCTGTTTTGAAAGGAGATGTACAGAATTACTTTAGGTGCTTCCCACATCTGATCAAGTCCTGGAAGACACCTACACTGAGTTTCCACTTGTATGGGCCTGTCCAGGATATGCTTAGATTGTCGTGCACTGTGTTTTTGCTCTGACAAACTGTATGAGGCCTAAAGAGTCAGAGAATGCTGCAGAGCCAGCTCCCAAGCCAGCATTGCCAACAGGGAAAGAGGATACGACCTTGTAGCCCCTTGCCTGTTTAGATACCACATTACGATATTGTTGTCTGTGCCCCCTAGAAGAGAACCCACAGTCCATAAGTGGTGAATAATTTTTAAGGTATGAATCACTGCCAACATCTCTTTTACATCTATATGCTTTTGTGTGTACTGAGGGCCCCACATTACTTCCACATGATCTCCCATGAATACTGCTCCCCATGCAAAATCCGAAGAGTCTCTCTGGACAGACTGAACTGAGGTCTGAGGACAGAAAGGGGGTCCTGAATTAAGAAACCGTTAATCCTTCCAACACTGAAGCTCCTGTTTCACAAATCACTGTACCAGTACCTGGAAATCCAAGTGAGGAAGGTGCTGCATCCAACAATTAATTCTTCAGGTACTATTCAGTTTTTCTCAGCTGTAGTCTGGCTACTGGTATTATTAGGATCACTGATGCCATGAGGCCTAAATTTTTGAAGAGCTCTCTTTCTGAGGCCACATCCAGAAAAGAGAAACCATAAAAAATGCCCTGATAAGTCAGAAAGTACAGTTGTGTAAAATCTTATCATAACAGTAGATGACCTTCTCTTCCCTGTTACATTATTCAAAACAGAAGGGTTCTTCCGCCCAGGGCAGCCTGATGCTTGGCAAGTATACCAAAACCTAATGGTGTTGTATGTGCTGTACATCACACCTATGCTCCCCACACAGAATGTAGGCCATAAAAGGGACATATGGATGCAGCTACCCAGAACTGAACTGCCCCAGAAGATAACAGTCTCCATATGACAAAAAAGTCCATGCACATCCAGAAGGAAAAAATGCAGAAGAAAAAGGGAAAACTCTTAGCTAGAAGGGAATCTAAAACAAAAATCAAAAAAGACAAGTGGTGTTGGAGGGAGGGAGAGAATACTGCAACAGTGAAGAGAAGGAAATCTACTGTTATGGTAAAATTTTACACAACTGTACTATGTACTTCAATATCACTGTTGCAGTATTCAAAACAGAAGGAAGAGTAAAAAATCTCAAGAATCAGAATGGGAGGTGGAAGGCTGAGAAGAGCCCTCAACAAAGCTATATAAAATGGTTCTAGCAAAACCCGCTCTGGCCCTAGAAACCATATCCAACTTATAATGCTTAGTAAAGGTACTAAGTAGCAGCTTCAAGGATGAAACTGGTGTCCAACCCCTTAAAGAAGGCACCAGAAGATGCAACAGCCCTAGTAGAATGAGCTCTAACAGAACTACACAGAGATTTACCATGAAAAGTATAACAAAAGGAAATGGTCTTAGATATCCAGGAGGAGATGGTTTGCTTAGAAAGTGCCAAACCCAATGTCCTGGGATGAAAGGAAACAAAAAGTTGGTCAGAGTTAAGAATGGCCTTAGTTTTACAGTACCTGAGCTACCTGTGCAAATCCAAGGTATGCAGAATCCTGTTACTAGCAGACCAAGAATGGAAGAAGGCAATTGTACCAACTGATTCAAGGAAAACTCATTTACTACCTTGGGCATAAAAAAAGGATTAATATGAGGGGACACCCTGACCCTGTAAAAATAACAAAAAAGGAGGAATGGCCATGAGGGCCTGGAGCTCAGAAACTCTCTTAGCAAAAGTAAGAGCCATGTAGAATATTGCAAAGATGCAGAATCTGCAGGCTCAAACAGAGCCTGTGTCAATTTTTCCAAAACAAAATTAAGGTCCCAACGAGGAGTAATAGATTTCCCTGGAAGCTTAATATGCAGGATGCCTTTAAGAAATTGTTTGACCTCAAAACAAGAAGCCAAAGGAGGATTCAAGGGCAGACAAGCAGAAATGTCAGACAAACTGGCCTTCACAGAAGAATAAGCCAGGCCAGACTGGAGCAACTCACACAAATAAGAGAGGACCAGAAGGACCCCCACTAAAAAGGGTCCTGGTTACTAGCATGGAACCAGACAGAAAATCTTTTCCATTTGAACATATACAATTTTCTGGTTGACGGTTTCCTTGCCTCCTGTACAACTCTGAGCATGTCCTCAGGAAAGAGGTGCATAAAAGGGATCAAAACCCTAGCACCAACAGAGTCAGTTAATAGTGGGCAAGTGAGGATGGATGAAAGACCCCTTGTCCTGTGTGAGGTAATCCAACTGGTGAGGTAATTTGTTTGAATACCCCTGGACAGATGTATTTAGAGGTGGAACCAGTGCTGTCTTGGCCAAAAGACAGCCACTAGCATGAATTTTGAGGAGCCCAGCTGAATCTTATGCAGGACTCATGGAAGTAGAGGAACAAGAGGGAAAGCATAAAGAAACATCTCCTTCCCATGAAAAGAAAGGATGTCCATCTTCCATGCTAGATGGCATGGTACCCTGAAACAGTAGAGGAAGATGCCTGTTCAGAGGGAAAGCAAAAAGATCTATTTGAGGAATACCCCACTGATGAAAAATGTCCAGAAATACATCTCTGTGAAGCATCCATTCATAAGCCTCAGTTCTGGATCTGCTCAGAGAGTCTGCTATTAGATTGTGCTCTGAAGGAATGTACATTGCCTGAAAAGTTAACTGACAACTGACAGATACCTCCCAAGCCTGAAAAGCCATTCTGCAGAGGAGGTAAGAATTTGTGCATCCCTGCTTGTTGATTTACCACATCACTGTATATGTCTGCATACACCTTCAAGTGGCCTGGAGAGAACAAAATGTGAAAAGCTTGAAAGGCCAGAATCCGAGCTCTCATCTTTTTGATGTTGCTATAGTCTGACTTTTGATGGGGGGGTCAGAGACCTGAACTTATAGGTGACCAAAAGAAGCCCCCCAACCCATGTCTGAGGCATCAGTGAACAGTTCTTGTGAAGGCACTGAAGACTGAAAGGGCAGGTCTGGGTTGAGAACAAACTGTTGAATTCACCACTCTAATTCCTTCTTAAGACAGGCAATGAGAAGTACATTGAAATCCAGAGGGTGACAATGCTGCAGCCAAACTGACTTGAGGTACCATTGAAGCTTCCATGTGTGCAGCCTGGCAAGAAGAAGCACTGGAATAGAAGAGGTCATCAATCCCTGGGTCTGAAGAAGCTCCTTGGCTGTCAAGGTAATCAGAGAAAAAAAGAGACTGAAAGAAGGCTGTCAATGACAAAACTTTTGGAGGTGGAAGAGAGGTCAACATTGGCATTGTGTGAATCCTGCATCCTAGATGCATGTGATCCTGGGAGTGAGTTAGGACAGACTTTTGAAAGTTGATAGTGAACCCCAGACTTTGAAGAAGAGAGATGGTGAATCCCAGATCCTGTAACAGGTGACTGGGAGAAGAAGCCTAAAGCAACAGGTCATCTAGATAAGGAAAAATCTGACTGCCTTGGTGCCTGCAGAAAGGAATCACATGAGCTAGGCATTTTGTGAATAGCCTTGGAGTACTAGAGATTCCAAAGGGCAAAGCAGAGAACTGAAAATAAAAGGAAGACACAAAAAAGTAAAAACTTCCTGAAAACAAGGTAAATAAGGATATGAAGTGAAACATCTTTCAGATCCAAAGACACCAGAAAAGCCTAGGGTAGCAAAAGAGGAAACATGGGCTGAAGGATAAGCATACAAAAAGAAGGGACCTTGAGAAAGGTGTTGAGCAGGGAGAGATCCAGAATAGGTCTCCAAGTGGTCTCCTTTTGAGAAACCAGGAACATCCTAGAATAAAAACCCTTTCCCATTCTGAAGAGGGCCAGGTTGAATGGTTCCTTGGTTCAGCAGGGACCCTAGAATCTCTGGAAAATGAAAAAGTTGCTCTAGAAGTGGTTGAGGAATCCAAGAAAAAGGAGGGAGAGAGTTACATACCATGAAGTAACCCTGATGGATGATAGAAGGAATCCAAGAATCTGAAGTGATAAGATGCCAATTTGGAAACATACTTCTCAAGTGTACCTCATTAAGAGGAACGTACCTCATTTGGGGTCTCAAAAAGTTCATTTTCCTCGAAGTTCCACATGGAAAGGTTCTGTCACATATTCAGTGTTAGGAATTTTTTAGCTGATATCCATGATAAATAGAAATGAATCATATTAAATCATTAAAATATCTTTTTATAAGTAAAAGCAGCATATTTAACCATCCTATGACATTCCCAGGTGAAGTTGTTAGTAAGCCATTAGTGTTGTTCCACATTTTGCCCATTTGTTCCACATTATGAGAGCTAGTGTTCCTCATTTTGGAGATGGAAGGTTGAGAGCTATGTTTGGAAAACAAAGGGAAAGGTGAAGGGACAAAGGAATCTGATCTATTGGAGGGGGGAGAATTGTCAAAGAGAAGTAGGCTTATCAAATAAAGGAGGCTTCTGGGTCACAGAAATCTGAGAAGCCTTAGCACAGGGGGCCCACCTACCACCCTTCCTGCCCTTGGAGGCCTGGTGGGGTTATTTGCAAACAAAAGCAGCTCTAGAAGGATAATTCCTCTGGAACCTAGAGATATGAGAGACAAAAATATGTTTAAGGTCCTGCAAGGCTTTGTGTTTTTCGTGAGGACTTAAACAGATCATCAGCAGCAGCATTCCCAAAAAGATGTTTATTATCAAAGGAGCATCCAACAACTTGTTCTTAATGTCCTCAGGAACACACTGGCGATGAAGCCAAGAATAACACCTCATGACAGACACAAAAGTCGCAGTCATGGAAGAGACATCAGCAGCATGATGGCTACACTTAATACAGTGGCGAGCTACTTGAGAAACAGAACCTAAAATAGGCAGAAGATTTGCCTTCAGAATCAGGGAGATCAGAAATAACCTGACAAGCCTGAGTAATCAAGGGCAGAACATACCTGGTCATGTGGATCTAGTAATTAATGGCTCTAAAGGCCAAAATAAAAACAGTGTAAACTTTCTTACCAATCCTTTCCATTGCCCTACTATCCTTATCAGAAGGCAAAAGTTTGGGCAAGAGTTTAGATGTTTTGTCGGAAGAGACTGACACCGCAGCAGGATCAGCAGGAGGAAATTCAAATAAAAATTGACAATCCTCAGGAACCTTACAAAACAGGTTTCTTAGGAGCAGGAGGATGAGAATCAGGAGACTTGGAAGCATCAATAAAGGTGACTAACAATGTAGCCAACACAGAAGGAACTGCCAGTGATTTAGCAGCATCCACTTGAAGCAACTCATAATATCTTCTCTGAATATCAGACACTTGAGAAGAATCCAATCTAAAGTATTCCACCATCCTAACAATTGTGTCATCAAAGGGCAAATCCTCAAAAGGAGACTCAGGGCTAACAGACTCCTCATCACAACCATAAGCCAAAGGTGAAGGCATCTGTGAAGAACAGGACAAAGACCCTTCATCAGATACTGAATCCTCATCTGAGGAATCCTGTTCCCTAAGCCATTTAGAAGGGGTAGAGGTCCAAGGAGGACCAAGTTTGCAGATGACTGCAAACTGGGTGCCGTAATCGACTCTCCAGCTGACACAAGAATCCTCCAAAAGGGTCTCACAGAGACAGATAACTGGTGCCAGAGTCATGGCCTAAAGCTAAATGCCAAAAAGTGCATAGTCATCCCCTTTGGGAAAAACAAAGTGTCCACAAATTACCACATAGGTGGTAATCCATTAAGTACGGAAGAAGTAATTAGGGACTTGGGGACCCAAGTAGATAGCAATCTCTACTTTGACAATCACATTGCCAAAGTGGTTAGAAAGACCTTCTATATAGCCCACCTTATCACGAAAGGGTTCACATCTAGATCAAGAGAGGTCATTGTGCCCCCTCTACTCATCACTTATCAGGCCCAATTGAATACAATGCCCCATTTGGGATGTACCTTACCCGACACCTGCATCAATTGGAAAGACCCCAAAAGTATCTCACCAAGAGGATCAAGGGGATCAAACAGATGCCCTATGCAGTTCGGCTAAAGAAACTCCAGCTCTACTTAGTTGCGTACCGCCTACTCAGAGGCGATCTGTGTCTGACGTATAAGGCCATGTCCAACCCAGAATTAATGGATATGCTTCACCTCAGGAAATCCAAATCCCTTAGAGCTACACGCTCCAGGGACTTGAACCTCAGCACAGAAATAAATAGGACATGCTGGAGAGACAGATTCATATCCCAGAGGCTCCCCTCACTCTGGAACAAAATACCAATCCATGTCAGGCAGAGCCCCTCACTGACCCTCTTCAAGAGAAATCTTGACGAATGGATGGGAGATTGTAAGTTTACCCCTGGGATCTCTTCTGTGTCCCTGCTTGACAGAGGTACAGTAAACTAACCTTAAAAGGGCTACCTTCTGTGACCTACTATACAGAGGCACAGTCAACTAATCTAAAAGGGTGGTGAAAGCCAAACACACTCTGGCTAGGCTTATAAATGCCCTAGGGCAGATAGCCTAGTATCAACCTATGAACCTATGAACCAAAACCCCTTGAGGAAGCTTCAGGGCCATCAAGGCAGAAAACAAGCCCTTAGTAAACTCCTACCATTCCCTTTGAGGATCCTTAGAATGGACAAAAATATGCTTCATTTTTTTGTCTTTTCTTGTAAAGGACATCAGCCCTAACAAATACCAGAGGTTCTGACCCTTGGAGAGATTTGATAAGAGAACCTGGAACCTCCTCCCTTACCAATATCTGCAGAATCCCTCTAAGACCCTCAGATATAATCAACTGTGGTTCTTCCTTGATGTTCAGTGCAGACATGTGCAAAGCCTCAGAAGATGTGGGAAAAGATGGATCCATGCCGGACTCTGACTTGGTCGCAAAAGAGGAATCCAATGTAGATGCAAAATGACCTACAGAGCTATTACCTGCTTCAAGAGGAATGTCCAGTGGAGACTGGACAGCTAAAGAATCTGGCCGAGACATTTTGGCCTTTTTCTCACCTAACAGAAGTATCTCAGGGTTAAAGGATTCTGCCATGGTACCCTGGGTTACCTGTTTAACCCACTAGTTTTCAAGATAAATGGCAAGGGAAGACAAATGGCTTCTGAGTGTCTTAGACACAAATGCCTTACAGATACTACAAGAGTTATGGTCATGGGGTGGTGCCTAGATGGCCAACTGAGAGCAGTGAATTTTGAGAGCTCCATAAACTAGTATAATAATATAGGAAAAGTTTATTATTTTCAAGTTTAAAAGGTCAGAAATCTATAGATAACTACTAAACTACATAAATATCAATTTTGGTGGAGATATACAACATTTTTCCTGTCAAGTAACTTGTCACTGAATATGAACAACTCAAGGAATTCTCATCCAAATGCTGCTTTGAAAAAAAAGAACTGCAATTGATGACATCTACCTTACAGAAACTATCTTTGAAGATGGATGGCTTTAAAAATGACTTAGAAAACCTCAAATTAAATTCTCAAAAACAGACTGATACTCTTAAGGAACTATTACAGCAACACCATACAAAAATAACAAATATAGAGATTTCTCTAAATGAAATTGAAGGCAGACTCAAAGAGGAAGAATTCATAAAAGAATTTCTGCTTAAATAGAATACATGGCTGCTTAACAAAATAGATGACTTAGAAAACAAGGAAAGGAGAAACAACATAAGGATCTTTGGTCTGCCTGAAAACACTGAAGGTGAAGACATTATCTCGTTCTTAACAACCTGGATTCCTGAATTTTTAGACTTGAAATAGGGACTATCATTTGGAATTGAAAGGATGCATACAGCACTGAGGAAACCTATTTCTAACTCAACAAATACTCCACATAGATCCATAGTTATAAAATTTCTTCCATTTCTGAACAAGAAACTAATATTAAAATCTGCTTGTAGAAAAATCACCCTTAAAATACAATCAAAGCCTGATAAGGTTTGACAATGATTATTCTTCCAGAATACTAGAACAAAGGAAAAAAGTCTGGCCAATAATAAAACTGTTGAAACAAAATAACATTAAAGCACAGCTGGCCTTTCCAGCCAAGATAAAAATACTTTTTACCAATGAGATGAGAACATTTAATGACTTAGAAGAAGCTACTATATTCATCAAAAACAACACAGTCCCCAGGATTTACTAATCTTCTGTGTACGACTAGATTAGTCTTACATGGAAACGCCAGTATAAGAGTATGACAGCAGCGAGCCATGCATATTAATGAGGGCGTGCTGCCTCAACTCTAAAGCATACATGGAGCATGGACGAGTGTAGGGGGCGTGTCGGACTGCCGAGCAATCCAAAAATCCACGCCCCTGCACTGACAAAACCCAAGAAATGTTGAGTTACATGAACGAGTCCGCTCTCATGTGTACATTGTAACACTACACTCCCCCATATGTTAAACCTCGTACAAATTTAAAAATTAAAAGAAATGATTTTTTTTTGTTTTATTTCCGATATAGCTGCCCGTATTCCCACGTGTATGCGTGGGATTACCCATTGCTTAGCTACAGTTAGCAGCTTAGACACCGAAGAGGACAATAAGAAAAAAAAATATGCAAATTAAGCAAAATAGCAATAGTGTAGTGGTTAGAGACTTTGCACAAAGAGGAGGCATTCCCGGTTTGAGTCCCACTACTGCACGTTCCATTTTGTGTTGGAAATCTGTATACAAAAATATTTCCCGACATTTATCATGTATAAGTTTTGTAAAAAGCATTCAAATGTTATATGTAGTAGTGAACAAATTATATATACATGAAGGTTAAATGGTTATGCATTCTGAGGCATGAGTAACTTATTTTAAGCAATATAAAGCACTGCTAAGCACATTTTAGCAGTATTTAGCATATTTAAAACCAATTGCATGTACCTGAGCACCGCGTTAACAAGTGCAATGTCTTTGCACGTAGCTGTGTACCGCGCCAACCAGCGCAACTACAACATATTTGCGGGTAGCTGCGCACTGCGCTAACCAGTGCAACAACGGGCAAAGTCGGGCAAAGTTGAGCAAAGTCGGCTAAACACGGCCACACCTCCTTTACTGTACCTTAACCATTCACGTCTGGCCAGTAAGAAAATAAAAAGCAGTGACAGGGCTCAAACTCAGGATACTGTGCACTATAGTCACAGTACATAACCACTAAGCCATGACAGCATTTCATAACCATGCACTTTCAACAGACACATATCTATCAAAGGAATATTGCTAACATCAGCTAAGCAGGTGTGCCTACAGCTGAGTTTTTTCAAAACTGGCCAATCACAAATAAGTGCGAGAAATGAGGCATATTTAAGCTACATAGGCGGGAATACTTGCCATAACTGGTTGTAGCTCCCTTCTGCAGTCAGTATGGCCAGTGGTGGAGAAGGCACTCGATTTCGAGCGCAACGCTGGGGCACTGAGGAGACCAAAGTAATGGTTTGACTCCTTGTCCACAATTATGAGGAAAGACTCCTGCGGGGCCGGTACCAGGGCACCCAATATAGAGGCCTGGAACAGTCTAACTCGTGATCTCACCAGTGCCACTGGTGTTCCTCGGACTGGTGAGCAGGTCAGGCACCATTATTCTGACCTGAAGCGATGTAAGGAGGATCAACTGGACCAGTGGATCCAGGAGTCCCGTGTGATGCCTAATGCCCCACTACTGAGTAATTAGCCATTGTATTAAGTAGTTAAGAATTGCTATGCTTGTCTATATTATGGATAGGTATGTCTCAATATCACTGCATTTACTTCAGAGCTGCAGGTGTCCAGGCTATGAATCAGCAAGCCCATGAAAATAGGTTGCAAAGGCTGCGTCATCAGGCAGGTTAGTAATTATTCTGCATGTACTGTTATATAAAATAAATAAGAGAGCCTTCAAAAAGTGTTTTAATACAATAAATAAAGGTGTAATAATCCTTTAATAAATGTATAATTCCTGGAGTGTGTCTGTGTTATTTTTTTTGATATGTTGTTGTACTGTTGCATTTTACAAATAGTACTGTTGTATTAAGCAGTGTTAACCCACACTTGGGTAGGCCCATATAACGTGAATGAAGGGAGTGCCAGTAGCTTTTATGCATATTTACAACCCTCAACTGTTGGTTCATGCCCAGCATGTACAGGTTAATCTGGCACATGAGTAGCTTGGTATTTTGTTCCCCAGAAATGTCAGTGTGCTGCCAGAAATGTAGGGAGCTGTTAACATACAACTGATACTTTCACCTGAGCAAATCTAGATAATTATATGAAAGTAGAGCTGTCAGTGTACCATCTTAGCAGTAGTGTGTGTGAGCAACTCTCAAAATATGTCGCAGTAACATCTGCATCTTGGACAGTTTGTATGTAAGATACAGCTCATGTGTATAATGATCTAGCAAAATCCAATTGCACAATATAAGGACATTGGGTAGTGTAATAATACATGTAAGGGACATATAACTGCAGTTAATACAAATGTAGTGAAAACTAGTAGGATATATAAGTTGTTAATTGAGCTATCCTTTTCCACCCTACTGTATGTGCATAAAAAATGCAATTCCACACCTCAGTCGGTATGTATAATCTCAAAGCATTTGTTGGGACATATGTCCGATTGGTTTATAAATATTTGCATTTATTTCTATGCATGTGCCCTGTTAAAATACCACAATATTGGTGGCCTGTTGCCATCAATTCAACCTGCATGCTGTTGCAATGTCCACTATTGTTCTATATATATGCATGTGTTATGCTTGCTTTTCAACTGTTGAAAATCAGGTCTGTTGAGTTAATGGGAATACTTCTGCATACTGTTATAACTAATTGGGAATGCTGTTGACTGTTACTAACCAATACCTTTATTAAACCCTCCAAAACATAGTTCGTATGGGAAGGCCGGTCCCAGCGGACCCACCTGTCCCACCTTAGCTGGCCATGGCACCTGGCACCAGCAGGTCCGGTGCCCAGCCTGGGACCTCCTCTTCCATTGGCCCTGTGCCACCTTCAGGTGGAAGCGCTGCAGGGGATGGGGCTTGCCCCCCCGTGCAAGCATGGGTGGAGGAGGGCCACCTATCACCCTTCGAACGGTCCGGGCTGTGGTGCATAGAGAGATTGAACGTTCTGTTGCAGAACCTCTATGCCAGCTTGAGGCACGAGTGGCGCAACTCCCGGGTCAGCCTGCCCCTCCTACACAGCCCCAGCACAGCCACCATCTGGGATGTGAAGGTGCAGTTGTGACTGACCATGAGTGGGGACCTCAGTCCCACTGTTTCCATCTGTGGGCTCATGGGCTTGCGATTTCCAAACATCCCTCCCCCTCAAAGGTGTTCACCCACCACGTGTCATATACCGCCCCTGTATGAGTCTAGTTTATCTTGTCTGTTTACCTCCCCAACCTACCTCCCCAAATATACCTACTTCCCCTACCTCACATTTCACTCTCACCTGAAAAAAAAAGGGCAATCTGCTCCCAAAAAAAAATTAAGCCCTATACATAGCTGCCCATTTTGCAGACATGTCCACTGGACGCATAAAATGTAATTTAATTGGCATTACAACATACTTTGTTGTCCTCACCTTCTCTCAGGGGTTGAAGGTTTCATATCTACCTCCAAATGTATTCCATATGCACAGCTGTTGCTATTAAAGAAATGGGCAGCTATGGACCTTCCCTACACCCATCCTGCATATCTCGAGCTACTTTCCATACTGTCTTTCTCTCTTTGTGCCCATTTTTCACCACTTTCCTATCTCCCCATTTTTCTTTTCTTTCAAAGAAATGAGCGCGGCGGTTAGCGGGAGTAAGCACTATTAAGGAGTAGTTAGCAGGTTTGGTGAGTGTGCGATTGTTTGCGCTTAGCTAAGCATTGCTAAGCATCGCACAAACCTGCTTACAACTGCTTAAAAGTGCCTTAGTCACTCTGTATGTGAGGGCCCTTGTTCTGCTCAGGAGCAAAATAAAACACCTCTGTCAGTCTCGAACCCCGGACCTTGTACACACTACACAACATGAAGTACCACTAAGCCATGGTAGATATACAAGTTGTTGCTGAAATAAATATATCATGCATCAGAATGAGTGAATGTAAAGGAAAAATAGGAATGCCATACCACACAACTTGTTCTGTGGATCTTTACCAGCAGTTGCTGTGGGATTACATTACATGACTGTGATAAGAAAAGCAGCCATTCTAGCAGGAAATAATGTTACACCATCACTTTACAACCCCACACAGTATCACAGCAGGACAAACACTGGCATATCTGTTTAGGGCAGAGGCCATACCTCCCAACTGTCCCTAATTTTCAGGGATGTCCCTGATTTTGACACAAATTTTAGCTCTGTCCCTTTGAATCCCTCCTAAAACTACTGACTTTGGCCATAAAGGTGGTGAATTACACTTAATGAATAATGACAATAATTAAGAGTTAGACACTTATTTTACTTCAGAAAAGGTGTATTAATTCATATGCTCTGATTCTCTCAATGTTTCAACTTAGTGGCACTAACATTTTAAAGGTGTCCCTGACTTTTCCTTACTTTTCCCTGAGTCTGTTCAAATATGCACCTGAGTGTTTGAGAGGTCTGGCAGAGGCAGAAACACAGAGGCATATCAGCCTTTCTGCTGTTACACACTGTGCAAATAGCTTTGGAAGGAGTTTCGGAAGCATACCCTTATGTAGGAATACAACACTGAAATACAAATGGATTTAGCCATGTACTGCTAGCAACCAACTGTAACAATGCCATTGCTCTATTGCTGAAAAGACCTGTGTGGTGCACAGACAAAAAATAACAGGCTATTCTCTGGATATGATGTGGATAGGTCCACAGTTGGGAGTTACGCAGACAGACTACTTGCCTTGATAAACTAACATGTACACAGCAACCCTGTAAGTCCAGCAAGATAAAATCCATACAATAATACTTACGCTCTCTGTACTTCTGCACCCCTACACAAATGTAGAATATACCTGTGTGTGCAGGGTCTACCAAGGATGTAGGTAAGCATACTCACAGTACTGACATGTGTCCAGTTTTTCTGAGCAGCTTGTGCTAATGTCAACACTAAAAAAGCACAAACTGTTTAAAACTGAGTAAATGAATATTCACAGTATAGCAGTTCACAACAATTCGTGTGCCAAAGGAATGCATCTCAATAACTAGCTTTGTATGGCAGTTAATTGTAAAAGTTGAAAAGAAAGTACATCTTTCCATGTATCTTGGGGTAGCATTTTGAGGGGTGAGTATATTTCTACACTGACAAGTGGGTACTGGAAGCAGCAACATTAGGTCTGAGTACAAAATGTAAATTTCTGGTTACAATCCTGGCTTCTGATATTGGAACTATACCAACCTTCTGTCTTAAACAATGATGTCTACAGCAAACAAGGATGATCTCCATCTTGGGACGCTGAAAGGACCACGCCTACCTGAGTTAGCAATTTATAGTACTGGGTTGCTATGACAGGGATTACTGCAATTACTACACAGCAGGCTGCATGAAATTAGCAAGTTGTTGCCACTAATTGGTGCAGAGGCCATCACATGCTCATGTGCAAATACCTACAAAAGCAGGTTGCAATCTCTGCCAACAAACTCAATCACTCTATTGCAGAGACTGACAGAGAGACAGAGAGAGAGAGAGAGACAGGGAAAAGGAAACAGAAAAATAAATATTACCAAATCATAAAAAGGAAAGGTATGTGAGAAATATGTATTTACTGGCATGTAGTAGATGTTATTGAAGAATAGTCTACATAATGTGAACCATTCATATGTGGCAGCAGCACTTATTTATGCATAGATGTTCTGCTTAACTACTGCTATGGACAATACAGTGTGTACCTGTGGGCAGTGAGACATACCTGTGAAATGTGTAGCTCAGCATTAAATGTCAAAGATCTGATCCATGTTATCTGTGTTTTGTACAGTAGCGTGGCCAATGGCTGTTGGGGTGATTAGCGCTGACATTATATAAACATGGGTGTGACAGAACAACACATGCATGATAGTCATATTAAAGTATAGCTTAGCATTGGCAACTGCTGTAGCAGTCTAGTATGCTTATCTAGCATTTGTAGCCATATATACCCCCCTAATGTTAGTGTGTGTTCATATGTGACACCTGTTTGTGTTGCAGCAAGGCCCAACAGTTCAGCTGTGAGGTCCAGGGACTTACAACAGTGTGGACCTTGCGTGTGTATGCCACACACGTACAGAGAAATATATATGTGTCATACATATTCACATCTGTATATGTGCATAAAGCAGGGGACATATTGCAACTGTTTGTAAAGGGTAGAGATATATATGTTGGTGAAGGTTAGTATGCGCATTTTTGCATGCAGGTTGTAGTGTGTGACAAACAAGACAGCATACAGTGCTGGTATATGACATGTGGTGGTTAAACACTGTGGGTGGTTTGTTCAGTTTGCAATGTTGAAGCCAATGAGGCCTGCTAAAACTACCTGGGCTGTGAACACCTTCAATGCATTTATCCCAAGACTGTGCGATTTTATTACATTACTGTACACCTCACATCCTTTGTATAATTGATATTCTCACTATGAAAGGTGAAATGTATATGTGCCTACATATATATGTATATGTACACCAATGGATGTGTATATGTATGTATATATATATATATATATATATATATATATATATATATATATATATATATATATATATATATATATATATATATATATATATATATATATATATATATATATATATATATATATATATACTCATACACACCTACACCTACTTGTTGCAATAGATTCTCTGTACTGTTAACTGCCTGTGATGGTCAATGTGTTTGTGAATACGTCAAAGATATGTATCTGTGGGATAGCTTAGTGGGAAACTGTTTATGTCATGGTATTATGGGTCCTTGCTTTGATCCTAGCAAAAGCTGTGTATTCTGTTGCTAGGCAAAAAAAGTGCTATTGCATACAGTGTGATTAAGTCCCTTGGTTTTAACTTGGGTGTGTCATTGGAGGCTAAAGCACTACATCGATGATTATTGATTGGTACTGATGTTGAATCCAAATCCTGTGTGTACTGTAGTACTACTTGAAGCTCTGGGCCTGTACAGCAAAGTATGGTGTATGTCTACATTGCTTGTATCCACTGTTTTTTGTGGTCCCTGTATTCATCACAGATTACATTTCTCAAGATTAAGGTTGTGTAAGTACTGACACACAGTACTGTATAGTACACACTGAAAGCTTATCTGGGTTATCATACCTTTGTGTCCTGTAATTATGTCTGATGTGTGCGTGGGTATGTCTGTAACATGTCCTTTGACATATGTGTGGTAAAACATATAACTGCGTATCTAGCAACATTCATAGTGGACTACAGCAGTATGCAACCTATATTCCCAATTGTGCACATATTTTGGACACGGGTTTGCCATTAACAAGTTGTGTGGTATAATAGTAATACATTTACTGGACCTTACACTCATTGTGATGGATGATATATTTCTTTACACATCAGCTTGATGTATATCTGCTGTGGCTAGGTGGTGCATCGTGTTGCATATAGTGTGCCAGGTACTCTTGTATAGTCTTATATAGTGATTTTATTTTGTTGATGTGCAGAACATGGTTCATTGGATTGAGAGTGAGCCAGGCACTTCCAAGCAGTTGTGGGATGAGCAGTGATAAGTGGCAGTTAAACTGTTTCACTCTTGGTTAGCTAATAGGTTGCTATATATGGCAGTTCAGTGATATCTGTACTGTATAATGTTAAATGTGCCATATGACTTGCTCAGACTTATTTTCATATTTATGTCTTCCTGGGATCATGGCACATCACAGGAATCCCACTTACAGTAGTGCTGAAGATGACATAATTACTACCAGTATGATTCAGCACTACAGTCTCATGTTCTCAAGAACCATCCAGGACCAGCAGGAGCGTACTGCAATGTGGTAAGATGTTGTCTGCAGGGTAAATGAAGTAGGCCTGGATAACCGGACATATGAGCAGGTACACCACCACTGCACTGATCTTCTCAGACATGTCCGTCAGCGTGCTGCTCATGTATGGAGACAACAGCTTGCAACAGGAGGTGGTGTTAATATCCACCCCCCCCTCACCAGAGTGGAGGAGCTGCTCCTCAGCCTGGTGGCACCTGCCCAACAACAGCAGCAGACATACACCATGATGGAGGATGGAGCCACCCAGCAAGCACACATGGAGCATGCAGGTAACATGGCATATCTGTAGACTACTGTTATCTGTATTGGTAGATCATGCATATGTGAGATGTGGAGTGTGTCGTTAAAAGATGTGGAGCCTCTTGTTGTGCAATACTGATCAATTGGTACATAATCTGTAGCCCTGTGAATGTAACCTGTTGTTGTACTGTAAGATTACAAACACACAGTAGCAATGCCACAGTTGTGGCCACTGACAAAGTGTCTGATCTCGATGTCGGTCCCTCTGGGGTGACATCAAGGCAACGGACAGATGCTGGTGAGTGTGTTCTACATTTATTATTGTAAATAAAAAGTGCATGTCATAGTTAAGGTGTAGGCCATGTACACATGTAACACACCTACCCATAATGCATGCTGTGCATGTTTGGTGTAAGACCACGCACATCTCACTAATGTGATTAGCTGCCTCAAGCACATGCAATACCCAGACCATCTCAAACAAATTTGGCTAGACTGTAGTGACCATTGGATAGGCACAGTTGATACTCAACATGCACATAACATACACATCTATGTCATACACAGAGCTTTTTAACATGCTACACATAAAGGATTCCCAAACCCTCTGTAAAGACACACTCCAGTATCCAAAATCTCATCCACACATTACACATAATATACCTGAGGGGTAGAGGCCTATCATGGAGCATTTGAACACTCTGCAACACACTACACATTCATGTCAGGGAATGCTCCTTATTGGCCTCCTTACAAACTCATGTAACAAGTGGTTCTGAAATGGTGAATGTAGCCAAGGTAGTACAGTTCCACTACAGCATGAGTAGTGCTGGTTTGGGAAACATATGTAGCCTTGATTGACCACATGATGCTTCATGATGATGGCCTAAGGTACTATACCCCATCCAGTTATTGTAACCACAGTACTACACATAGCTTTCATTGCTATACACCTTGCTATACATCTTAATGTTGCGTGTGTGCACACATATGCACCTGTAAACAATATGCATACCAATCACCATTTGCACAACTGACACATGTATGTCTTGTGATGCGCTGTTGAGTGCCTAGGTCGTATGACACACATTGGGTATGTGTAGTGTTTAAATATGCAGTTGTGTTTTAGCATGCCATGTTATGGATGACACTGGCATGTTCACAATATGATCTACACTCACCATAAGTACCGTACACTGGGTATGTGGCCGAATGGTATTCCATCAATTATCCATGCATCACTGATGACGTTGTGTGAATACTCATCATGCATGTGCTAAAAATGTGTCTACAATTATTTCCTTATTTCCTAAAGACACAGAGGCTGTAATCAGCATTGGATACCTATCTGACTCACAGATACACATCCAGCCATGGTATGTACACCTGTTTGTTATGGTGAACAGTACATTACAGAGTTTTGAATACCTGCACAGCAATGTTGTGTCCATGTATGCATTGTGTTCCAGGGGGAGGCCCATTACCTAATAACAAAACACATGCATCAAAGTCATGTATACTGTTAGCAACAAGGACTGTCTACATTTGCACTGCATGCTTGATCAACACATGTTCTGCATGCTGACATGTGTGATATGACTGTTTTGCTTGTGATACTGTACCCCACCATCACCTGCTATTGTGTATGTTCTGAGATTGCTGGTGTTGTGTGCGTCTGCTTTAGGGAGGAGTGTATTTTTGTGTGTGTGCATGTGTGCATGTGCGCATATGTGCATGTGGTCTGACATCATGTTCAGGTCTTAAAGTGTGATTCCTGTTTTCCTCTCACAGGTGCCAAGTTGCAGCTGGTTCAGTACAGCAGGGAACCTGATGTCACTGAGACAGACAGTGGTCATGACCTGAAGTGTCCTGAGGCACAGGCAGGTTTGTCAGGGTCTGTTGTTGGGCCACGAATTGACAGTACACAAGTCTCCACCCCATCCATGCACACAGTCATACTGCCTGTACATCCATCATCACCACTGCCCTTAGCTGAGGGACAGTGTAAGGCTGGCACTGGCCAGGACAGTGTGGTATCTATGGCACATGTATCAGGACGCAGCAGCCATAGCCAGATGTCTGGAACGGTACCACATAGGCAGATGCCCAGGGGTTCTCATCAGTGCACTGCTGGTCATCATGCCCCTGGCAGACGTGTCACACCTCTTTCTACCACACGCATGTTCCAGGCTGAATGGAGGCACACACACAAATGGACACCAGACAGGGACTAAGGGCACAGAGGGCTCATAACACCTCTGTTAATGACAGTATCCGTGACCTAGCAGGTGCCATACGTAATTACACTGAGGTCATTGATAGACGCTGAGGTGAGACAATGGATGTCCTCCACAATGTTATGTCCATGTGTCAGGACAGGGCGGGATGGTTAAGACATCGACATGGACGTATACCAGCAACATCAGCAGCTGGAGGTCACCATGGATGTCCAGCAAGTCACAGCTGCTCCCATAGTGCCAGTACCAGCCCCAGCAATGTTTGGGGGGCTGTCCATAGACCGTCCTAGAAGACCACGTGCACGTGGCTCTGGCCAGTCCCAGCAGGGACCTGGATCCAGTGGACATATGTCAACCGCTTCGGATAGTACCCAGTCTGGATTAATACCGGATACTGTCTGCAGCACCCCTGCCAGGCACAGGTTCCGTATCCGTGGCCAGAGACGGTGATCTGTAAAGCCTGCCAGGTACAGTCTGTAGCTGTCTCACAAATCCCTGTATATGGCAGCCACATGGTGGCACTGTGTGCATGCAGACACACACACATAAACCAGAAACCTAGGGCAAACACATACCCGCACACATTACATTAACATTGGCCCATAACAGTACTCATGGCCCTCACACATACACTCACACACACATGTCGATTGTATGGCTCAGTGTAGGCCTCTGGCAAACCAACAATACACCCTGTGCATATGATGAAACCTGTGCCACCTCCTGTCATCTGTACCATTGATGCAGGAACAGGCTAACATGGTGCTGATGCACAGGGTGCCTTTAATAAAGTATAGCAATGGCTGAATGTGTAGCATGTTGTCAGCAGTAAAGAGTAATGATATCCTTGAAGGTGTAGCTGAGCAGGTATGATGCATTAAAGCTGTAATTAGCAATGTTGTATTGTTTCCACCAGTGTTTATTCCAATTGTGTTTTGTTTGCCCATGTGCCACTTGGCTGATGTGTGTAGTTGTGTCAGCATGTGTTATACAGTGGAGAGTAATTGTGGGATGTGTGCAGCACAGGTCTGCAGGTGTACATTTGTGAACATGGTGGAGGTGCACTGTCTGCATGTACGTGCATATTGGACACATGGGCAGGGTGACATGTCCTGTATTGGCCAGTGTTAACACTTCATACTTTCTGTTGGTGGCCAGTATGCATTGTACTACACACATTTTGGAACTTGAGTACACGTGTGTGTATGACAAGGGTTGACACTGTGCTGTGGGTGATGCTGTTGTTGCTATCTGTCATTGGTTTGCATTACTAAGGTTAACACTGTCCCAGCTGCATAATCCTTTATTAATGCACACTGTTCACCTACAGGGTTGCATGGACTGTGCTATCACAAACACAAGAAATTCTCACTTATACAGTAAAAGTGCATTAGTCTCATGGACCCCTGCCATAAACTAAATATATAATAGAAGGTGTGAAGTTGTACCAAAAGAGCTACATAAAAAGAAGGGATAACCTCTTTGGTCAGTATCATTGGGAAAATACAATCCCTCAATAAACATACAAGGCAAGCTTCAAAATACAAAATGGCAAGGATTCCAAAGACAACACTAAAGCTTTCTTCAGTGTTGTTCATAACCTACAGGGAAATCTCAGATCGGGACACAGTTAATGTAATTGGTCACAAAGTACACTTATCTGACTGACATTATCAATTCCTTGTCAGACAGTTTGAATGCGGATTTCACCACCCTGTCATTACACAAGGGCCACATTTCCAGACCTGAAGAATGTAAAACCTGATGATTCACAGACACTCTAGTTAAAACATCTCTTTAACAAAGTACACACCACAGTGGCAATGGTACTGGACAGTGTCCCTGGCTGTGTCATACACAAGCTGGCATATGAAGTCACCACTCACCTAAATGCTCTGTCCAGATGCAGCCTCTATACAGGTTACATACTTGAGGAATGACACACGGTAATGGTGTTCACAGTCCACAAGGGTTGAGCTACAACGTCTTTTTCTTCTTCTCCTTTCGGCTGCTCCCATTAGGGGTCGCCACAGTACATAATTTCTTCCTGGCCTCTGCATCTTGTGCTATCACACCATCCACCTGCATGTCCTCTCTCACCACAGCCATAAACCTCATCTTAGGGATTCCTCTTTTTCTGTTACCTGGCGGCTTCATACCTAGCATCTATTTCACAATATACTCTGCATCCCTCCTTAGCACATGTACAAAACAACTTAATCCTGCCTATCTGGCATGGTCTACTAACCTTCAAACCTGGCCTGACCCTCTAGTATACTTATTCTTAAACCTGTCCACCCTCATCACACCCAGTGCAAATGTTAACGTAAATTGATTAGGGTAGAACTATAACAGGTCCTGGAATCTCTCACCGCATTGCAGTCCCACAAATTATGAAATAGGGACTATCATTTGGAATTGAAAAGGATGCATACAGCACTGAGGAAACCTGGTTCTAACTCACAACAAATACTCCACATAGATCCATAGTTATAAAATTTCTTCCATTTCCTGAACAAGAAACTAATATTAAAAATCTGCTTGTAGAAAAATCAATTTTTAAAATACAATCAAAAGCCTGATATAAGGTTTGACAATGATTATTCTTCCAGAATACTAGAACAAAGGAAAAGTCTGGCACAATAATAAAACTGCTGAAACAAAAATAACATTAAAGCACAGCTGGCCTTTCCAAAAGCCAAGATAAAAAATATTCCCTTTACCAATGTGAGATGAGAACATTTAATGACTTAGAAGAAGCTAATACTATATTCATCAAAACAAGACAATCCCCAGGATTTACTAATCTTCCATGTAAGACTAGATTAGTCTTACATGGAAGCACCAGTCTAAGAGTATGATGGCAGCATGCCATGCATATTAATGAGGGCATGCTGCCTCAACTCTAAAGCTTACATGGAGCGTGGACAAGTGTAGGGGCGTGTCGGACTGTCGAGCAGTCCAAAAATTCACGCCCCTGCAATGACAAAACACAAGAAATGTCGAGTTACATGAGCGAGTCCGCTCACATGTGTACATTGTAACACTACACTCCCCCATATGTTAAACCTCGTACAAATTTAAAAATTAAAAGAAATTTTTTTTTTGTTTTATTTCCGATACAGCTGCCTGTATTTGCGCGGGATTGCCCATTGCTTAACTACAGTTAGCAGCTTAGACACTGAAGAGGATAATAAGAAAAAATATGCAAACTAAGCAAAATAGCAATAGCGTAGTGGTTAGAGCCTTTGCACAAAGAGGAGGCATTCCCGGTTCGAGTCCCACTACTGCACGTTCCATTTTCTGTTGGAAATCTGTATACAAAAATATTTCCTGACATTTATCATGTATAAGTTTTGTAAAAAGCATTCAAATGTTATATGTAGTAGTGAACGAATTATATATATATATATATATATATATATATATATATATATATATATGAAGGTGAAATGGTTATGCATTCTGAGGCATGAGTAACTTATTTTAAGCAATATAAAGCACTGCTAAGCACATTTTACCAGTATTTAGCATATTTAAAACCAATTGCTCATAGCTGAGCAATCGTTAACAAGTGCAATGTCTTTGCACAGCTGCACCGCCAACCAGCGCAACTACAACATATTTGCATAGCTGCACTGCGCTAACCAGCGCAACGCGTCGCAACGCTGAGCAACATGGGCAAAGTCGGGCAAAGTTGAGCAAAGTCGGCTAAACACGGCCACACCTCCTTTACTGTACCTTAACCATTCAGGTCTGGCCAGTAGGAAAATAAAAAGCAGTGACAGGGCTCGAACTCAGGATACTGTGCACTATAGTCACAGTACATAACCACTAAGCCATGACAGCATTTCATAACCATGCACTTTCAACAGACACATATCTATCAAAGGAATATTAAACATTGCCAACATCAGCTAAGCAGGTGTGCCTACAGCTGAGTTTTTTCAAAACTGGCCAATCACAAATAAGTGCAGGAAATGAGGCATATTTAAGCTCCACAGGTGGGAATACTTGCCATAACTGGTTGTAGCTCCCTTCTGCAGTCAGCATGGCCAGTGTTGGAGAAGGCACTCGATTTTGAGCGCAACGCTGGGGCATTGAGGAGTCCAAAGTAATGGTTTGGCTCCTTGTCCACAATCATGAGGAAAGACTCCTGCAGGGCCAGTACCAGGGCACCCAATATAAAATGGAGGCCTGGAACAGTCTTGCTCATGATCTCACCAGTGCCACTGGCATTCCTCAGACTGGTGAGCAGGTCAGGCACCATTATTCTGACCTGAAGCGACATAAGGAGGATCAACTGGACCAGTGGATCCAGGAGTCCCGTGCGATGCCTAATGCCCCAGTACTGAGTAAGTAGCCATTGTATTAAGTAGTTAAGAATTGCTATGCTTGTCTATACTATGGATAGGTATGTCTCAATATCACTGCATTTACTTCACAGCTGCAGGTGTCCTGGCTATGAATCAGCAAGCCCATGAAGATAGGTTGCAAAGGCTGCATCATCAGGCAGGTTAGTAATTATTCTGCATGTACTGTTATATAAAATAAATGAGAGAGCCTTCAAAAAGTGTTTTAACCCAATAAATAAAGGTGTAATAATCCTTTAATAAATGTATAATTCCTGGAGTGTGTCTGTGTCATTTTCTTTGATATGTTGTTGTACTGTTGCATTTTACAAATAGTACTGTTGTATTAAGCAGTGTTAACCCACACTTGGGTAGGCCCATATAACGTGGATGAAGGGAGTGCCAGTAGCTTTTATGCATATTTACAGCCCTCAACTGTTGGTTCATGCCCAGCATGTACAGGTTAATCTGGCACATGAGTAGCTTGGTATTGTGTTCCCAGAAATGTCAGTGTGCTGCCAGAAATGTAGGGAGCTGTTAACATATAACTGATACTTTCACCTGAACATATCTAGATAATTATATGAAAGTAGAGCTGTCAGTGTACCATCTTAGCAGTAGTGTGTGTGAGCAACTCTCAAAATATGTAGCAGTAACATCTGCATCTTGGACAGTTTGTATGTAAGATACAGCTCATGTATATAATGATCTAGCAAAATCCAATTGCACAATATAAGGACATTGGGTAGTGTAATAATACATGTAAGGGACATATAACTGCAGTTAATAGGAATGTAGTGAAAATTAGAAGGATATATAAGTTGTTAATTGAGCTATCCTTTTCCACCCTACTGTATGTGCATAAAAATGCAATTCCACACCTCAATCGGTATGTCTAATCTCAAAACATTTGTTGGGACATATGTCCTATTGGTTTATAAATATTTGCATTTATTTCTATGCATGTGCCCTGTTAAAATACCACAATATTGGTGGCCTGTTGCCATCAATTCAACCTGCATGCTGTTGTAATGTCCACTATTGTTCTATATATGCATGTGTTATGCTTGCTTTTCAACTGTTGAAAATCTGGTGTGTTGGGTTAATGGGAATACTTCTGCATGCTGTTATAACTAATTGGGAATGCTGTTGACTGTTACTAACCCATATCTTTATTAAACCCTCCAAAACATAGTTCGCATGGGAAGGCCGGTCCCAGCGGACCCACCTGTCCCACCTCAGCTGGCCATGGCACCTGGCACCAGCAGGTCCAGTGCCCAGCCTGGGACCTCCTCCTCCATTGGCCCTGTGCCACCTTCAGGTGGAAGCACTGCAGGGGATGGGGCTTGCCCCCCCCATGCAAGCATGGGTGGAAGAGGGCCACCTATCACCCTTCAAATGGTCTGGGCTGTGGTGCATAGAGAGATTGAACGTTCTGTTGCAGAACCTCTACGCCAGCTTGAGGCTCGAGTGGCACAACTCCGGTCAGCCTGCCCTCCTACAATGCCCCCAGCACAGCCACCCTCTGGGCTGTGAAGGTGCAGTGGTGACTGCCCATGGGTGGGGACCTCAGTCCCACTGTTTCCATCTGTGGGCTCATGGGCTTGCGATTTCCAAACATCCCTCCCCGTCAAAGGTGTTCACCCACCACATGTGTCATATACTGCCCCTGTATGCATCTTGTTTGTCTTGTCTGTTTACCTCCCAACCTACCTCCCCAAATATACCTACTTCCCTACCCCACATTCCACTCTCACCTGAAAAAAAGGGCAATCTGCTCCCAAAAAAAATTACACCCCATACATAGCTGCCCATTTTGCACACATGTCCACTGGACACATAAAATGTAATTTAATTGGCATTACAACATACTTTGTTGTCCTCACCCTCTCTCAGGGGTTGAAGGTTTCATATCTACCTCCAAATTTATTCCATATGCACAGCTGTTGCTGTTAAAGAAATGGGCAGCTATGGACCTTCCCTACACCTGTCCTGCACATCCCGAGCTACTTTCCATACTGTCTTTCCCTCTTTGTGCCCCTTTTTCACCACTTTCCTATCTCCCCATTTTTCTTTTCTTTCAAAGAAATGAGCGCGGGGGTTAGCGGGAGTAAGCACTATTAAGCAGTAGTTAGCGGGTGTGCATGAGTTTGTGCTTAGCTAAGCATTGCTAAGCATCACGCAAACCCACTTACAACTGCTTAAAAGTGCCTTAGTCACTCTGTATGTGAGGGCCCTTGTTCTGCTCAGGAGCAAAATAAAACACCTCTGTCAGTCTCAAACCCCGGACCTTGTACACACTACACAACATGAAGTACCACTAAGCCACGGTAGATATACAACAAGTTGGTGCTGAAATAAATATATCATGCATCAGAATGAGTGAATGTAAAGGAAAAATAGGAATGCCATACCACACAACTTGTTCTGTGGATCTTTACCAACAGTTGTTGTGGGATTACATTACATGACTGTGATAAGAGAAGCAGCCATTCTAGCAGGAAATAATGTTACACCATCACTTTACAACCCCACACAGTATCACAGCAGGACAAACACTGGCATATCTGTTTAGGGCAGAGGCCATACCTCCCAACTGTCCCTAATTTTCAGGGATGTCCCTGATTTTGACACAAATTTTAGCTCTGTCCCTCTGAATCCCTCCTAAAACTACTGACTTTGGCCAGAAAGGTGGTGAATTACACTTAATGAATAATGACAATAATTAAGAGTTAGACACTTTTTTACTTCAGAAAAGGTGTATTAATTCATATGCTCTGATTCTCTCAATGTTTCAACTTAATGGCACTAATATTTTAAAGGTGTCCCTGACTTTTCTTCACTTTTCCCTGAGTCTGTTCAAATATGTACCTGAGTGTTTGAGAGGTCTGGCAGAGGCAGAAACACAGAGGCATATCAGCCTTTCTGCTGTTACACACTGTGCAAATAGCTTTGGAAGGAGTTCCGACAGCATACCCTTATGTAGGAATACAACACTGAAATACAAATGGATGTAGCCATGTACTGGTAGCAACCAACTGTAACAATGCCATTGCTCTATTGCTGAAAAGACCTGTGTGGTGCACAGACAAAAATAACAGGCTATTCTCTGGCTACCATGTGGATAGGTCCACAGTTGGGAGTTACGCAGACAGACTACTTGCCTTGATAAACTAACATGTACACAGCAACCCTGTAAGTCCAGCAAGATAAAATCCACACAATAATACTTACGCTCTCTGTACTTCTGCACCCCTACCCAAATGTAGAATATACCTGTGTGTGCAGGGTCTACCAAGGATGTAGGTAAGCATACTCACAGTACTGAAATGTGTCCAGTTTTTCTGAGCAGCTTGTGCTAATGTCAACACTAAAAAGCACAAACTGTTTAGAACTGAGTAAATGAATATTCACAGTATAGCAGTTCACAAACAATTCTTGTGCCAAAGGAATACATCTCAATAACTAGCTTTGTATGGCAGTTAATTGTAAAAGTTGAAAAGAAAGTACATCTTTCCATGTATCTTGGGGTAGCATTTTGAGGGTGAGTACATTTCTACACTGACAAGTGGGTACTGGAAGCAGCAACATTAGGTCTGAGTACAAAATGTAAATCTCTGGCTACACCCCTGGCTTCTGATATAAGAACTATACCAACCTTCTGTCTTAAACAATGATGTCCACAGCAAACAAGGATGATCTCCATCTTGGAAAGCTGAAAGGGCCACGCCTACCTGAGTTAGCAATTTATAGTACTGGGTTGCTATGACAGTGATTACTGCAATTACTACACAGCAGGCTGCATGCAATTAGCAAATGGTGGCCACTAATTGGTGCAGAGGCCATCACATGCTCATGTGCAAATACCTACAAAAGCAGGCTGCAATCTCTGCCAACAAACTCAATCACTCTATTGCAGAGACTGACAGAGAGAGAGAGAGAGAGAGAGAGAGAGAAAAGGAAAAAGAAAAGAAATATTACCAAATCATACAAAGGAAAGGTATGTGACACATATGTATTTACTGGCATGTAGTAGATGTTATTGAAGAATAGTCTACATAATGTGAACCATTCATATGTGGCAGCAGTACTTATTTATGCATAGATGTTCTGCTTAACTACTGCTATGGACAATACAGTGTGTACCTGTGGGCAGTGGGACATACCTGTGAAATGTGTAGCTCAGCATTAAATGTCAAAGATCTGATCCATGTTATCTGTGTTCTGTACAGTAGTGTGGCCAATGGCTGTTGGGGGATTAGCGCTGACATTATATAAACATGGGTGTGACAGAACAACACATGCATGATAGTCATATTAAAGTGTAGCTTAGCATTGGCAACTGCTGTAGCAGTCTAGTATGCTTATCTAGCATTTGTAGCCATATATACCCCCTAATGTTAGTGTGTGTTCATATGTGACACCTGTTTGTGTTGCAGCAAGGCCCAACAGTTCAGCTGTGAGGTCCAGGGACTTACAACAGTGTGGACCTTGTGTGTGTATGCCACACACATACGGAGAAATATATATGTGTCATATATATTCACATCTGTATATGTGCATAGAGCAGGGGACATATTGCAACTGTTTGTGAAGGGTGGAGATATATATGTTGGTGAAGGTTAGTATAAGCATATTTGTATGTAGGTTTTAGTGTGTGACAAACAAGACAGCATACAGTGCTGGTATATGACATGTGGTGGTTAAACACTGTGGGTGGTTTGTTCAGTTTGCAATGTTGAAGCCAGTGAGGCCTGCTAAAGCTACCTGGGCTGTGAACACCTTCAATGCATTTATCCCAAGACTGTGCGATTTTATTACATTACTGTACACCTCACATCCTTTGTATAATTGATATTCTCACTATGAAAGGTGAAATGTATATGTGCCTACATATATATGTATATGTACACCAATGGATGTGTATATATATATATATATATATATATATATATATATATATATATATATATATATATATATATATATACTCATACACACCTACATCTACTTGTTGCAATAGATTCTCTGTACTGTTAACTGACTGTGATGGTCAATGTGTTTGTGAATACGCCAAAGATATGTATCTGTGGGATAGCTTAGTGGGAAACTGTTTATGTCATGGTATTATGGGTCCTTGCTTTGATCCTAGCAAAAGCTGTGTATTCTGTTGCTAGGCAGAAAAAGTGCTATTGCATACAGTGTGATTAAGTCCCTTGGTTTTAACTAGGGTGTGTCATTGGAGGCTAAAGCACTACATCTATGATTATTGATTGGTACTGATGTTGAATCCAAATCCTGTGTGTACTGTAGTACTACTTGAAGCTCTGGGCCTGTACAGCAAAGTATGGTGTATGTCCACATTGCTTGCATCCACTGTTTTGTGTGGTCCCTGTATTCATCACAGATTACATTTCTCAAGATTAAGGTTGTGTAAGTACTGACACACAGTACTGTATAGTACACACTGAAAGCTTATCTGGGTTGTCATACCTTTGTGTCCTGTAATTATGTCTGATGTGTGTGTGGGTATGTCTGTAACATGTCCTTTGACATATGTGTGGTAAAACATATAACTGCATATCTAGCAACATTCATAGTGTACTACAGCAGTATGCAACCTATATTCCCAATTGTGCACATATTTTGGACACGGGTTTGCCATTAACAAGTTGTGTGGTATAATAGTAATACATTTACTGGACCTTACACTCATTGTGATGGATGATATATTTCTTTACACATCAGCTTGATGTATATCTGCTGTGGCTAGGTGGTGCATCGTGTTGCATACAGTGTGCCAGGTACTCTTGTATAGTCTTATATAGTGATTTTATTTTGTTGCTGTGCAGAACATGGTTCATTAGATTGAGAGTGAGCCAGGCACTTCCAAGCAGTTGTGGGGTGAGCAGTGATAAGTGGCAGTTAAAGTGTTTCACTCTCGGTTAGCTAATAGGTTGCTATATATGGCAGTTCAGTGATATCTGTACTGTATAATGTTAAATGTGCCATATGACTTGCTCAGACATATTTTCATATTTATGTCTTCCAGGGATCATGGCACATCACAGGAACCCCAGTTACAGTAGTGCTGAAGATGACATAATTACTACCAGTATGATTCAGCACTACAGTCTCATGTTCTCAAGAACCAGCCAGGACCAGCAGGAGCATACTGCAATGTGGCAAGATGTTGTCTGCAGGGTAAATGAAGTAGGCCTGCATAACCGGACATATGAGCAGGTATGCCACCACTGCAGTGATCTTCTCAGACATGTCCGTCAGCATGCTGCTGATGTGCGGAGACAACAGCTTGCAACAGGAGGTGGTGTTAATATCCATCCCCTCACCAGAGTGGAGGAGCTGCTCCTGAGCCTGGTGGCACCTGCCCAACAACAACAGCAGCAGACATACACCATGATGGAGGTTGGAGCCACCCAGCAAGCACACATGGAGCATGCAGGTAACATGGCATATCTGTAGACTACTGTTATCTGTATTGGTAGATCATGCATATGTGAGATGTGGAGTGTGTCGTTAAAAGATGTGGAGCCTGTTGTTGTGCAATACTGATCATTTGGAACATAATCTGTAGCCCTGTGAATGTAAACTGTTGTTGTACTGTAAGATTGCAAACACACAGTAGCAATGCCACAGTTGTGGCCACTGACAAACTGTCTCATCTCTATGTAGGTCCCTCTGGGGTGACATCAAGGCAGCGGACAGATGCTGGTGAGTGTGTTCTACATTTATTATTGTAAATAAAAGTGCATGTCATAGTTAAGGTGTAGGCCATGTACACATGTAACACACCTACCCATAATGCATGCTGTGCATGTTTGGTGTAAGACCACGCACATCTCACTAATGTGATTAGCTGCCTCAAACACATGCAATACCCAGACCATCTCAAACAAATGTGGCTAGACTGTAGTGACCATTGGATAGGCACAGTTGATACTCAACATGCACATAACATACACATCTATGTCATACACAGAGCATTTTAACATGCTACACATAAAGGATTCCCAAACCCTCTGTAAAGACACACTCCAGTATCCAAAATCTCATCCACACATTACACATAATATACCTGAGGGGTAGAGGCCTATCATGGGGCATTTAAACACTCTGCAACACACTACACATTCATGTCAGGGAATGCTCCTTATTGGCCTCCTTACAAACTCATGTAACAACTGGTTGTGAAATGGTGAATGTAGCCAAGGTAGTACAGTTCCAGTACAGCATGAGTAGTGCTGGTTTGGGAAACATTTGTAGCCTTGAGTGACCACATGATGCTTCATGATGATGGCCTATGGTACTATACCCCATCCAGTTATTGTAACCACAGTACTACACATAGCTTTCATTGCTATACACCTTAATGTTGCATGTGTGCACACATATGCACCTCTAAACAATATGCATACCAATCACCATTTGCACAACTGACACATATATGTCTTGTGATGCTATTGAGTGGCTAGGTCATATGACACACATTGGGTATGTGTAGTGTTTAAATATGCAGTTGTGTTTTAGCATGCCATGTCATGGATGACACTGGCATGTCCACAATATGATCTACACTCACCATAAGTACCGTACATTGGGTATGTGGCCGAATGGTATTCCATCAATTATCCATGCACCACTGATGATGTTGTGTGAATACTCATCATGCATGTGCTAAAATGTATCTACAATTATTTGCTAAAGACACAGAGGCTGTAATCAGCATTGGATACCTATCTGACTCACAGATACACATCCAGCCATGGTATGTACACCTGTTTGTTATGGTGAACAGTACATTACAGAGTTTTGAATACCTGCACAGCAATGTTGTGTCCATGTATGCATTGTGTTCCAGGGGGAGGCCCATCACCTAATAACAAAACACATGCATCAAAGCCATGTATACTGTTAGTAACAAGGACTGTCTACATTTGCACTGCATGCTGTTGAGCAACACATGTCCTGCATGCTGACATGTGTGATATGACTGTTTTGCTTGTGATACTGTACCCCACCATCACCTGCTATTGTGTATGTTCTGAGATTGCTGGTGTTGTGTGTGTCTGCTTTAGGGAGGAGTGTATTTTTGTGTGTGTGCATGTGTGCATGTGCATATGTGCATGTGGTCTGACATCATGTTCAGGTCTTAACGTGTGATTCCTGTTTTCCTCTCACAGGTGCCAAGGTGCAGCTGGTTCAGTACAGCAGGGAACCTGATGTCACTGAGACAGACAGTGGTCATGAGGATAAGTGTGTTGAGGCACAGGCAGGTTTGTCAGGGTCTGTTGTTGGGCCACCAATTGACAGTACACAAGTCTCCACCCCATCCATGCACACAGTCATACTGCCTGTACATCCATCATCACCATTGCCCTTAGCTGAGGGACAGTGTAAGGCTGGCACTGGCCAGGACAGTGTGGTATCTATGGCACATGTATCAGGACGCAGCAGCCATAGCCAGATGTCTGGAACGGTACCACATAGGCAGATGCCCAGGGGTTCTCATCAGTGCACTGCTGGTCATCATGCCCCTGGCAGACGTGTCACACCTCTTTCTACCACAGGCATGTTCCAGGCTGAATGGAGGCACACACACGAATGGACACCAGACAGGGGCTAAGGGCACAGAGGGCTCATAACTCCTCTGTTAATGACAGTATCCGTGACCTAGCAGGTGCCATACGTAATTACATTGAGGTCATTGATAGACGCTGAGGTGAGACATTGGATGTCCTCCACAATGTTATGTCCATGTGTCAGGACAGTGCGCGATGGTTAAGACATCGACATGGACGTATACCAGCAACATCAGCAGCTGGAGGTCACCATGGATGTCCAGCAAGTCACAGCTGCTCCATAGTGCCAGTACCAGCCCCAGCAATGTTGGGGGCTGTCCATAGACCGCCCTAGAAGACCATGGCCAGTCCCAGCAGGGACCTGGATCCAGTGGACATATGTCAACCTCTTCGGATAGTACCCAGTCTGGATTAGTACCGGATACTGTCTGCAGCACCCCTGCCAGGCACAGGTTCCGTATCCGTGGCCAGAGACGGTGATCTGTAAAGCCTGCCAGGTACAGTCTGTAGCTGTCTCACAAATCCCTGTATATGGCAGCCACATGGTGGCACTGTGTGCATGCAGACACACACACATAAACCAGAAACCTAGGGCAAACACATACCCGCACACATTACATTAACATTGGCCCATAACAGTACTCATGGCCCTCACACATGCACTCACACACACATGTCGATTGTATGGCTCAGTGTAGGCCTCTGGCAAACCAACAATACACCCTGTGCATATGATGAAACCTGTGCCACCTCCTGTCATCTGTACCATTGATGCAGGAACAGGCTAACATGGTGCTGATGCACAGGGTGCCTTTAATAAAGTATAGCAATGGCTGAATGTGTAGCATGTTGTCAGCAGTAAAGTGTAATGATATCCTTGAAGGTGTAGCTGAGCAGGTATGATGCATTAAAGCTGTAATTAGCAATGTTGTATTGTTTCCACCAGTGTTTATTCCAATTGTGTTTTGTTTGCCCATGTGCCACTTGGCTGATGTGTGTAGTTGTATCAGCATGTGTTATACAGTGGAGAGTAATTGTGGGATGTGTGCAGCACAGGTCTGCAGGTGTACATTTGTGAACATGGTGGAGGTGCACTGTCTGCATGTACGTGCATATTGGACACATGGGCAGGGTGAAATGCCCTGTATTGGCCAGTGTTAACACTTCATACTTTCTGTTGGTGGCCAGTATGCATTGTACTACACACATTTTGGAACTTGAGTACACATGTGTGTGTGTATGACAAGGGTTGACACTGTGCTGTGGGTGATGCTGTTGTTGCTATCTGTCATTGGTTTGCATTACTAAGGTTAACACTGTCCCAGCTGCATAATCCTTTATTAATGCACACTGTTCACCTACAGGGTTGCATGGACTGTGCTATCACAAACACAAGAAATTCTCACTTATACAGTAAAAGTGCATTAGTCTCATGGACCCCTGCCATAAACTAAATATATAATAGAAGGTGTGAAGTTGTACCAAAAGAGCTACATAAAAAGAAGGGATAACCTCTTTGGTCAGTATCATTGGGAAAATACAATCCCTCAATAAACATACAAGGCAAGCTTCAAAATACAAAATGGCAAGGATTCCAAAGACAACACTAAAGCTTTCTTCAGTGTTGTTCATAACCTACAGGGGAAATCTCAGATCGGGACACAGTTAATGTAATTGGTCACAAAGTACACTTATCTGACTGACATTATCAATTCCTTGTCAGACAGTTTGAATGCGGATTTCACCACCCTGTCATTACACAAGGGCCACATTTCCAGACCTGAAGAATGTAAAACCTGATGATTCACAGACACTCTAGTTAAAACATCTCTTTAACAAAGTACACACCACAGTGGCAATGGTACTGGACAGTGTCCCTGGCTGTGTCATACACAAGCTGACATATGAAGTCACCACTCACCTAAATGCTCTGTCCAGATGCAGCCTCTATACAGGTTACATACTTGAGGAATGACACATGGTAATGGTGTTCACAGTCCACAAGGGTTGAGCTACAATGTCTTTTTCTTCTTCTCCTTTCGGCTGCTCCCATTAGGGGTCACCACAGTACATAATTTCTTCCTGGCCTCTGCATCTTGTGCTATCACACCATCCACCTGCATGTCCTCTCTCACCACAGCCATAAACCTCATCTTAGGGATTCCTCTTTTTCTGTTACCTGGCGGCTTCATACCTAGCATCTATTTCACAATATACTCTGCATCCCTCCTTAGCACATGTACAAAACAACTTAATCCTGCCTATCTGGCATGGTCTACTAACCTTCAAACCTGGCCTGACCCTCTAGTATACTTATTCTTAAACCTGTCCACCCTCATCACACCCAGTGCAAATGTTAACGTAAATTGATTAAGGGTAGAACTATAACAGGTCCTGGAATCTCTCACCGCATTATGGAACTCATTAAAAGAGACATTATGAACCTGCAAACACTGCACCATACCCACTTAGGTTCTCTAAAGGCCAGATCATGGCTCCTACACCTAGTAGACTTCAAGCCAGTCAACAAGGCTATAGGTGAGGGAGGGGAGGTCAACACAGCCAAGCTGTAGCTCACCAGCGATTCATACCCATCCCACATACTGGTATTATATATAACCTCAACAGACTGACCTTAAACGATTGTTAGATGATGGCTTGAAAACGGACACACAGTAATATTTGCAGCCTCCATGTACTGTTCTATGCCAGTAACAAGTGGTATTCACCTGCACTCAGTCCTAGGACCACTCCTGTTTGGCATATAGCTTTCTTAGGTACAAGCAAACACAGTAGGGATATGTCTGCCCACGTTTGATGACAATGCATACTGTGGGCTATACTTTATTCTACAGATGACACACACATCCTCCAAAAGGGTATCATACAGACAGATACCTGGTGTCAAACTCATGCTGTAAAGCTATAAGCCTAAGAAAGCATAGTTATCCACTTTTAGAAAACAAAGTATCCCCAGAGTACCACATAGTTAGTAGCCCCCAAAATGTGGAACAGGTACTAATGTATACATAGAGCCATGTGTTAAGTCATCTCTCCTTTGATAATCACATTACCAAAGGGTTTTGGAAATCCCTCTGTGGAGAACATAAGCAATAAAGGGTTTGCATGCAGATCCACAGAGGTTGTTGCACACCAATAATGATTAGTCATCTTTGTCAGACTTTGCTTGCTTTAGAACAGGTTTCAAATATACCTCAAGCATAAACCCTCACTCACACTCTTCAATAGAAACCGTGATGAGTGGATGTGAAATGGAAGACGTAGCCCAGGGATCACTGCAGTGGCTAAGCTTGTCACAAGCATACAGAAGTGACCTAAGGTCTGGAAAGCGCCAGCACACTTTGGCAAAGATAACACATGCGTTCATGGAGAAAGCAGAGTACCCACCTATGAAATACTTGAGGTCACATGTATGTATATTGATTTGCCCCACAGCTACCTTACATGTGTAATGCACATACAGTTGTCATTGTGATATGTCATACACTAGAAAAATCAAAACCCACTTCACATTGGCCAACGGTGTCACACACCTGGAGCACAGACACACACGCACACAGTCAGCAAGCACGAGATTCAAACTCTTTCCTAACTACATTATGATACTATAGCAGTATGCATTTACACAACGCGCTATACACATTACTGGGATTTCACCTTTCCATAGGTATATTTCTAGGTTGGTGACATCAGCAGACTTGACAAAGATGAGTATACCACTTTTAAGGGGTGTGAGTAGTCTCCAAAAAGGTTGCTCCTTCCCAGAGAGACACACACACACAGTAGGCAGCAAGTGCAGGATTCAAACCCCTACCTAACTACATTATGATACTACAGCAGTATGCATTTACACGACTCGCTATACACATTACTGGGATTTCACCTTTCCACAGGTATATTTGTAGGATGGTGACATCATCAGACTTGACAAAGATGAGTATACCATTTTTAAGGGGTGTGAGTAGTCCCCAAAACGGTTGCTCCTCCCCAGGGAGACACACACACTCACAGTTGGCAAGTGCAGGATTCAAACCCCTACCTAACTACATTATGATACTACAGCAGTACGCATTTACATGGCACAATATACACATTACTGGGATTTCACCTTTCCACAGGTATATTTGTAGGATGGTGACATCATCAGACTTGACAAAGATGAGTATACCACTTTTAAGGTGTGTGAGTAGTCTACAAAAACGGTTGCTCTCTCCCCCAGGGAGAGACAGACACACACACACACACAGTTGGCAAGTGCAGTGTTCTTAATCCAAACTAAGTACATCTTTACACTTCAGCAAGCAATATGGAGTTACAGGGTGCAGTACAGACATTACTTGCTGACAGACTGCACAAAGGTTTTTTTCACATTTGCTAACCTCAGCAGGCTTATCATACTAGGTGTATTGTGAGTGCAATGTATGCATAGGCCATGACCATATCATATATGGGTTGATGCACCACATGCTGGCACACACAGGGTCAAACCTTGAGTAGCATCTTACCTTCACCTACATGATACTGCAATATAACAGAAAGATGATAAACTTTAACAATTGGCTGAGCTTCTGGTGTCATTCAAAGGGGATCCAGTCTCTGTCTGCCTGTGATGACATGATAGACAAGCCTTGTTGCTTCACTACAGATGGTTTGCACCTGTCACCCCTATGCTTCTGAATACTGGGCAAGGCTCTTGCTTTCCCCATATTACCTTTTTTAGACAAGGCTCAAAGGTTCATAGGTTCATAGGTAGGTACTAGGCTATCGGCCCTGGGGCCTATACAAGCCCAGCCAAAACGATACCCTGGGTTTTGCTACCCAAGAAATTTATTTTCCTGTGCCACTGTCGAGCAGAAACACAGAAGTGATCCCCAGGGTGAATTTCCTATTTCCCATCCAATCATCAAGATTTTTCTTGAAGAGTGCTAATGAGGAACTTTGTTTGAAATAGATAGGTAGTTTATTCTGGAGTATGTGAAGTCTCTGGGACCGGAATCTATCCCTCCGGCATGTTCTGTTTATTGTGGTGACAAGGTTTAGGTGCCTACAGCGTGTAGGTTCATAGGTTCATAGGTAGGTACTAGGCTATCTGCCCAAGGGCATTTATAAGCCTAGTCAGAATGTGTTGGCTTTCACCTTCCTTTTAAATTAGTTTCCTGGGCAACTGTCTAGCAGGGCCACTGAAGTGATCCCAGGGGTAAATTTACAATTTTCCATTCACTCGTCAAGATTCCTCTTGAAGAGAGTCTGCGAGGGGCTCTGCCTAACATCAACTGGGATTCTATTTCAGAGCGAGGGAAGTCTCTGGGACAGGAATCTATCCCTCCAGCATGTCCTGTTTATTGCTTTGCTGAGGTTTAATTCACTTGAGTGTGTGGCTCTAAGAGATTTGTTTTTCTTGAGGTGGAGCATGTCCATTAATTCCAGGTTGAACATGGCCTTATACATCAGGCATAGATCACCTCTGAGCAGGCAGTAAGCAACCAAGGAGAGCTGAAGTTTCTTTAGTCGAGCTGCATAGGGCATCTCTTTGAGGCCCATGATTCTCTTGGTGAGGTACTTCTGTGGTCTTACCAGCTGTTGCATGTGCCAATTAAGGCACATACCAAATGGGGCATTGTACTCTATTATGGGCCTAATGAGTGATGAGTAGAGGGGCACAATGACCTCTCCTGATCTAGAGGTGAACCCTTTCTTGATTAGGTGGGCTACATAGAAGGAATATCTAACCACTTTGGCAATGTGATTATCAAAGGAGAGGTTACTATCTACCTGGGTCCCCAGGTCCCTAATTACATTTTCCGTACCTAGTGGATTACCACCTATGTGGTAATTTGTGTGCACTTTGATTTTTCCAAAGGGGATGACTATGCATTTTATGGCATTCAGCTTGAGGCCATAGTTTTGACACCAGGTATCTGTCTCTGTAAGACCCTTCTGGAGGATGTCTGTGTCAGCCAGAGAGTCAATTATGGCCCCCAGTTTGCAGTCATCTGCGAACTTGGTCAGCCATAGTCCTCCCTTGCTTGCCTGTTCCTTAGAGAAGTATAAAGTGAACAGGAGGGGTCCCAGGACTGAGACCTGTGTGATGCCACTTACGACTGGTTTAGAGTTGGACATGGCACCTGCAACTCTGACCATGTGTGTTCTATCAGTGAGCCAGTTGGCCACCCATCTCATGACACAGGGGTTAATGTTCAAGCTGGTAAGCTTGTCTATGATGCCAGAGTGGGGAATGGTGTCGAAGGCCTTAGTGAGGTCCAGGTTGGCTGTGTGGACTACCTTCCCCTCATCTATGGCCTTGGTAACTGTTTCAAAGAAATCAACTAGGTTTAGGAGGCAGGATCTGCCTTTAACAAAGCCAAACTGGGTACGGTCCAGCGTCTGGAGGTTCCCAATGTCTCTGCTTATGAGTTCCATGATAATTCGCTCCATAGCTTTGCAGACCAGGCTGGTCAGGCTTATAGGGTGATAGCTCCCAGGTTCTGTTGTGGCACCACCTTTGTGGAGCGGGATGACTGTTGCAGTACGCCATTCTTTGGGTACATAGCCTGTGGTAAGGCTGAGTCTGAACAGTGAATTTAGGTGAGGGTTAGTTCCTTTTGGAGCTTGTGTAAGACGCAGCCTGGGACACCATCCGGTCCCATTGATGCTGTGTTCTTAGCTTTGGAGAGGGCTATTTTTACCTGCATGTCCGTGATGTCTGGGGCTCTGCATTCTTCTGGGATGGACACAAGCCCTTTTGGGGGTGGGGGGGTGAAGTTTGACTAAACTTGTCCGCCAGGATGTTGGCAATGTCAGTTGGTTCAGTGTATTTTTTGCCATTTTGCAGTAGCTTAAAGCATATCTGAGAGTTGCCACCTAAATGTTTGATATAGCTAAAGAAGGCTTTGTAGTTATCTTTAGATTCCATGGTAAATTTCTTTAGAAACTGGCCTTGGATGATTTTATGAGCGATCGTAGTTTCTTGCTAATAATGATCAGTGATGCCTTTCCTTTTTGGAATTTTGCTCTATCATGTAGTAGTTTCCTCCTTCTGTTGTATAGCTTATTTATGGCCAAGGACCACCAGACTGGTTTCCTCTTATTTGGAGGAGTGAGTCTTGGTTTTACTCGGGATGGCTCAATCCATGCATCCCTGTAGATGCTCATATAATGCACTTGTAAAGGATTCTGCGGACTGGATAGCATTATCCTGTAGCAAGGGGGCTTTGAAACTTTCCACTTCGGTCTTGAGAAGTGTGAAGTTTGCTTTTGAAAAGTTTTTCACAGTGGTTTCCTTGACTGGGGGTGGGGTCAGGATGTGGATGTCCAGTGTGATTACTTTATGATCTGATCTTACCAGTGAGGGGTTTACCTCTGGTGTGGAACACTGATCCCCCATGTTGGTGATGATCAGGTCCAGTATGTTGTCACCTCTAGTGGGCATGGTGACCAGCTGTTCCAGGGTGTTTGAGTTTATAAACTCTAGGAAGCATTGGGCAAAGGAGTTTATACTTGAGTAATTCTCCCAGTCAATGTTTGGGTAGTTGAAATCTCCTAATATCATGGTGTTTGGTAGGACATTTATATTTTCCAGTGTTCTCAGGAATGCTGAGTGAGGGTCCTGAGACAAGGTAGGTGATCTATAGCAGGCTACGATCTGATAAGCAGCTTTGCCCACTGTTAGTTGCACTTGGATGGTCTCCAAGGCCTTGTGCTGTGCCACTAACCTGGAGGTGTGGGTATCCTTTATGAAAATGGATACACCCCCTCCTTTTGTATTTCGGTCTGGGTTTTGGGGCCAAAGCTCGGAGAGATTGGGATTTCTTTAAGTGGAGCATGTCCAACAGTTCTGTTTGACATAGCTTTGTACATTAGGCAGAGATCACCTCTGAGTAGGTGATATGCGACAGAGTAAAGCTGGAGTGTTTTGAAACGGTCTGTATAGGGCATGTATTTGAGGCCGCTAATCCTCTTTGTGAGGTATTTCTGCGGGCTTTCCAGTTGTTGTAGATGTCTTGTGAGGTACATACCAAAAGGGGCATTGTACTCTATAATGGATCTAATGAGTGATGAGTAGAGGGGAACAATGACCTCTTTTTTTCTGCATGAGAAACCTTTTGTGATGAGGTGTGCCACGTAGAAGGATTTCCTGACTACTGTGGCGATGTGATTATCAAAGGAGAGTCTACTGATCACCTGTGTCCCAAGGTCTCTTATCACACTTTCAGTGTTAAGTATACTACCACCTATGTTGTAGTTCATGGGTACAGAGTTTTTACCAAAGGGGATGACAATGCACTTTTTGGCATTGAGCTAGAGGCCATTGCTTTGACACCAGGCATCTGTCTCAGTGAGGCATGTCCACATCGTTAGTAGTTTTGATTATGGCTCCTAGTTTGCAGTCATCTGGGAACTTCATTAGCCAAAGACCTTCTGTGTTAGCCTGTACTTCAGGGAAGTAGATACCAAACAGGACAGGACACAGGACTGAACCCTGTGGTACTCCACTTGTCACTGGTCTGATGTCGGACTTGAAGTCTGTTACTTTCACAGGGTGGGTTCTGTCAGTGGGCCAGTTGGCAACCCATCTTGTGACATAGGGATTTATACCTAGATTAGTGAGTTTATCTATAATTCCAGAGTGGGGGATGGTGTTGAAAGCCTTGGCAAGATCTAGATAGGCTGTGTGAACCACCTTACCCTTGTCTACCTCTTTGGTGACTGCTTCAAAGAGGTCTATCAGGTTTAGGAGACATGATCTGCCTTTTACAAACCCGAAATAGTTGTGGTCCAGAGTTTGGAGATTGCCAATGTCTTTGTTTATGACTTCCATGATGATACGTTCCACGGCCTTGCAGACCAGGCTCATGAGGCTAATGGGGCGCTAGTTCCCAGGGTCCGTGGTGGCTCCACC